>NC_135118.1:5800089-6105357 GCF_050908995.1 Andrena cerasifolii
TAACTGTATCATAAGTGTAACTAACTTTTCATTAGAAAGACAATCGCATAAATTAGCCAATGCCCAGACTCCTTTAATACGAACACCAAGATTTTTATCGTCAGCAGTCAAACAAACCATATCAGCTAAATCCATTAAGAATCCAGTTTCTTCTTTCAGTGCAGGTAAAGTGACCAACATTCCTAATGCCCGTAATCCAGCGGCTCTTACAGCACTTTCTTCATCGTGCACTGCACCAAACAGTACTGTGATAATTAAAACCGTTTTTTGCCTCTAAAAATATTTATACACACATTTATATAGACATTATACATGTAAAATTCTAAATTTTTGCATAATTATTTGCATCTTCTCCTATTTAACTACTTATTAAGCGAATTTACACTGAACTGAATGTGAACATTATATATATTTTATTTACATTAAGGGGTAATGCCACTGTAGAGCCCGGAAAGGCAGTCTGATTTTGAGAATTTTTTATGCGAGTATAGTGAATAGAATACAAAATCTATTTGAAGGCCTTTACTGTACATACCTTGAAGTATGATCACAATTTTTAAAAAAAAAAATTTATACAAAATGGCGGCGTCACGGTTCAACTAAAAAGAAGCTTCTTCTGAAAAACAGTGTTCCGCGGCCGGAAAGATTTCTCCTTCAATTTTTGACCCAGACCAAAAAACCAAACATTTTTTAGTTCTATATAAGATTATCTCGAGAAGTAAACGAGGAAATGAAAAAATACTGTTTTTTTGTAAGAATGCTGCGTGATTGAACAAAAAGTGATGTGAAAAATTGTTGAAACGTTTTGTTCAATCACGCAGAATTCTTACAAAAAGCAGTCTTTTTTAATTCCCTCGCGTACTTCCCGAGATAATCTTATATAGAATTAAAAAATTGTTGGTTTTTTGTTCTAGGTCAAAAATTGAAGGGCAAATCTTTCCGGCCGCGGAACCCTGTTTTTTAGAAGAAGCTTCTTTTGTTGAGCTGTGGTGCCGCGATTTTATATTTAAAATTTTTTTAAAAAATTGTGATCATTCTTCAAGGTATGTAAAATAAAGGCCTTCAAACAGATTTTGTATTCCATTCACTATGTAATATGTGATATGTAAGCGTAAATCACATTATTCAATGCACATGCTTACCGATAATTGTGTAAACACAATAGGGTTAATGCTACCCAAACAATCGCATGCAGCTTCCTTTAATATCATTTGCGGATGTTGAAGAAGTAAAGTCATGGGTTCAAATACAATATTCCAAAATACCAAGGCGTCACTGTTCTCGCAGTCAGTCTTCAAGAGGCAACCAGCCATAATTTCTAGAACACGACAAGCGTGTAATATTACTTGTATTTCAGTATTTTCTATTACGGCTGTTAAAGTTGTCGCAATTAGTTCTACATGCGGAAATACAAGAGTTCCAGTACTGAAAGCCATCCTGCCAATTAGTTTTAGTGATTGAAGACGAACAGGCGTATTCATCATCTATAATTAAGCATTTCATTATTCGGTTCTCAGAATCGTATCTTTTACCCACTAAGTAGGTCTAATTTTCTGTATAATTATACCTTATTCGATATATTCTGCAAAGAAACACGAATCAAGAAAGAGATATCTGTTCCTTTCAATAATTTGTCTTCGTATTCATTGATCGTATTAATTTTGAGATCTTCGATATCTACTTCTTCTTCTTCCTTCTTTTCCTCGCTCTCTTTTTCTGTATTATCACTAACTGATATATTTAAATGCAGCTGCTCCGATTCTATGCTTACCGCCGACTGTTTCGCAAGTATTCCAAGTATTTCAGGCGTAATTGGATCGCTGGAAGCAATAGCTTCAAAAGTTGATAGTGCTGCGACTCGAACTGTCGGATCTATACGAAATATAAGAAATATAATACGTGGCTTTGGTAAAAATATCGATTGACAATACAAATACCTTTATGAAATATATATGGTCCGCAATTTCTCATTAATTTCGTGGCAAGTCCTGTCTTCAAACGTGCGTATGGTGTACCATGAATTAAAGCGGTAGCACACTTTAAAGCATGAGTTAAAACTGCTACATTTTTGTCACAGTTCAATACTAAAGCTAATGTAAAGTGCAGTTCTTTTATCATTAGGCACACCGTACCAAAGAATGTAATGAAAGATGTCTGGCAGGTGTCTTCCGCGTGCATTAAAAAAGACTTAGCATCTATAAGTAACTCCGTTAGAGTGCTTAGCATGTTCTGTTTCACCTTTGACACAGACTCTTTTAAAATACTTCTGGTTAATACTCTTGCATCATTCCGTGATCCAGTTGCAACGATTTGCGGCCAAAATCCAAATATCTCGCGACTTTGCGAGTTCTCTACAAGTACCTGCAGTAAGCGTACAGCTTCCAGCCTTACCTTGGACTCCGCGTAGATATAATTATTACTTTCACCGTCCGAGGCATCAGAATCGCTAGAATGTATATTAACACTTTTGCATTCAGGCACAACATTATTCTTCACCTCGGCATTACTTTTTCTGCCAGGTGTTTTTTTTGGCTTCGCTTTATGATTTTTCAGATTTTTGCTCTTAGGAATGACATGAACCTGCTCCGGCAGATTCATTACTGCTGGACGAAGAAGCTGTGGTTTTACAGACGGATACTCCTTGACGCCATAAAATAAAAATGCTTGCACTACTCCCAGAATTTCACCCGTAAAATCGATGGAATGTGGTAACAACTTATTCACTGTTATAACGTGTAATATGCGCAAGCACGAACTTAGAATCTGAAAATTTCATTCAATACATGAATTAATTTTGGTAATTATTTAGATGATTTCCATCCTCACCGATTTCAATGATTTTTGGATATGGTGTCAGGGGCACGATTCTGAATCACTTTTTCCTATACACGTTACCGCCGCTCGACCTTCGTTTCCGAGATATTCGCGAAAATCTGCTGCTACTACACAATGTATTCTGTCGTATAGGTACCTGCCAGCATGGGACAAAACAAATGACGAAGCTGACCTTCGTTTCCGATATACTTGCGAAAAACTTCTTTTGACTTATTCCAATACAACGCATTCCACTTTCCAACTTGTCCTGGGTATTAGTATTGGTTTGGGCTAGATTAACGCGGGGTGCGCGCCCGCGAGCGGGCGCGTAAAGCATGATAGCGACCCGATATGAGTCGGAATGTTGACGAGCACCCACAAGTTTCTGGTTCAAATCTCTAATCTCACATCAGTTTGCTATCATGCTTTACGCACCTCCCGCACTAATCTAGCCCCAATCAATACTAATACCCGGGACAAGTTGGAAAGTGGAATGCGTTACGTCGGAATAAATCAACAGAAGTTTTTGGCAAATATCTCGAAAACGAAGATCCTGCGGCGGTAACGTGTATAGGAAAAAGTTGTTCAGAATCTTGATCTTAATAACATATCCAAAAATCGTTGAAATCAGTGAGGATGGAAAACTTCTAAATAATTACCTTAATTTCATAGAACCATTCGTATTTCAAACTATTTACTTACTTTGGCCTGGTAGAGTTTATCATTATTTAAGTATAGAGATGAGGAAACAATATTCAGTACAATATCCTTAATGGCATGAACGAATTCTTGCTCTACAGAAGTGCCATTATGTTCATTCAGTAAAATTCCTTCTAAGCAACTAACAGCGTGATAGTGATTTTCAGACCATTGCGTATTGGATGGACTCAAATATTTTTTCAGCACTCTACCATTTCCGAATAACAATTTCAAGTACTGCAAATATATGTTATTTTTCATCCAATGAATAGGAAGCTTTTCAAATTACCACAATAAAACATACAATGTTGCAGGAATATATTAAAAAGAAAAGCAATAATTACACGATTGATATCAAATTTCTGATTGATTAAAATACTCTTTAGAGCCAAAAGGATGTCACTGTGGACAATTGGTAGAGCAGACTCCAAAACGTTTAAAATCCATTCTCTAGAGCACGTAAATACTTCTTCCTGAACTTGCGCATTATTCTGAATCAAACTCGATAGAAGTTTGCAAATATTCTGAACCAAAGCTGTTTCCTCAGGTGGGGCGACTGCGCATAATTGTTTAATTAATAAATGCACCATCTAAAATGTTACAACATAATAAAGCAGATGTTGAAACCGAGTAAATTAGTAATTTAAAATGAGAAATAATTTATAGAACGAATGAAGCCAATACAGTTTGCAAGTATTAAAAAATAATTGAAGAACCTAACAATTCAAAAAATTCTACTTACGTCGTTATTTGAAATAGTGACATATCGATAATCGAGTTTATTGAGATCGCAGAGATAATTGTTAATCAACTTTGTTTCATTGCTCCTTTTTTTCGACAGCGTGAACAATTTTTCTGTTATAAAATTAAATTTGGTCGTATCGTTTGGGTAATCCGTGTACGTTGAAGCCATTTTCTCATGACTATATTATTTCAAAACTAACCACGAGTATATTTGTCCATGCAAGAATAATTGTACATCATCGACGAAGTATAGGAATAATAGGAATTCTATAATGGGATAGACCTATCATCTTACGGGAGTTCGTGGGTTCGTGCCAAACTCACACGGTCTGAAATACCGACAAATACCGACTTCGTGAAAAACGTAAAGTTTTCGTTGCGCCCTCTGCATTTAGGAGCGGTGGACGGGCTATTTTTCCGAACCGCGGCGACAGCTGCAGCCAATCAGGGCGCAGGATTTTCGCGCGGCATTTATTTGATATTCAAGATAGGTTAAAAAATGTGTCAGCCGTATCCGTCATAATGCTCAGTGCTACAAAATCACGTTTTGTAGAAAGAGGTTGTGATGAACACCTTGCTTTTTCCTACGCACTACCCAATGTTTTACCCAGACACTACGTTCAGGGCATCGAGGATGATAAAACGCCAAGATCATCATGAGAAAAGGGAAAAAAATTTCTTTTCCTCACATTCTCTTCATAATACGACACAAGCAGCCTCTTTCATATGTTCATCGCAAATGTAACTACAACGGCTAACAGACAGATCGAGTGTATTTGTCTTCTGCTGGCCGCTTAGAGCATATGCTCTAAGTCCTAAAACGGCCCTGACTAATCGATATTAGTGATCCTCTATATAGGGAGTGATCGGTATAACCGCAGCCATCTTGGAGCAAAACCGGAAATAAACATGTCTATCTCTTTCTATCAGTATTTCTCGCTCTCTCTCTCTCTCTCTCTCTCTCTCTCTCTCTCTCTCTCTCTCGCTCTCTCTCTCTCGCTCTCTCTCTCTTTCAGTATTTCTGCCTCTTTCTATCAGTAGTTCTGTCTCTTTCTTTTTTTACAGTTTCTTTTTCTGTCTACTTCCGGTTTTGCTCCAAAATCGCGGGTAACCAATCACCGACGATACACGTTGTTCCGATCACTCCCTAGATGATCACTAATCGATATTAATCATGTGTGTTCAGCCAGCCTAAAGGCTGATTCAGACACGTCGAGTAATGTAGTCGCGTAGCGAGAAATTTAGTTTTATGCGCACATAGCTTGCGCATCATCAATTGAACTTAGCAGGAAGGCGCCTAAATGAAATAGAGTACTGCCTGCCTCGTGTAGTTTATGGTTTTTAACGGGATAGTTTTGAGCTAATGGATAAATAATATACCTGAAAATGTTTGGTAACGTTTCGTCGAGATGTTTCAAGAATTTTTAACCAATTTAATGTTTGTAATTTCGTTGGAATTATTTGATAAAAGTTGGCTTGGATTTGGACAAAAATCGAGTTGTCTAATAATGTAAACAGCGTTGGAACGAGTAGCTGCGAGTAAGATTACGTTAGTAAGGTTGAACAACGCGATGACGGCTAATTATTATTTCGCCATTGTCGGTCATGCCGACAATCCTTTATTCGAAATTGAATTTAATCATTCTGGAAAGGATTCGAAGGTTTGTTATTTTGCTAGGTTATGTTTAGTTATTTTACTGACATCTTGACTGCTTGTTTACGTAACGGAAAATTTAAGTCTAATTTATAGAGAATATCATTTTCCAAATTGATACTTTATTTATGGTACAACTAGAAGGCATGTGATTCTTGATGAAGAAAGCGAATCATAAACGCAGAGTAAACTCTTTTCTTTTTAAGATTTTACTGTGCATTAGTGTCTGTATTTTGTGTTGTTTTTGTAAATATTAACAAAATAATTTGTGTATGTTCCTTATACTCTCTTTTGCCTTATTATCCGACTTATGAACTTGTCTCTATGGCTAATCACTTAATATTATATTTAATGCAGCTTATGTTTCTTTTAAAGATTCCCCTCTGTTCTGGTTATACTGTCAATAATGAACCACTGTGAATATAAAGGATATATATTAATTACATTGTAATTTCTTTGATAGAAAGAAGATTATACACATTTGAATCAGTTTATTGCGCATGCTGCGTTAGATCTTGTAGACGAACATACATGGAAGACAACAAATATGCACTTGAAAGTTGTGGATAAGTTTAATCAATGGTTTGTGAGTGCTTTCGTCACTGCGACCCATATTCGATTTGTTATGGTGCACGATAGCAAAAACGAGGATGGTATAAAGAATTTTTTCAATGAAATGTATGAAACATACATAAAGGTAAAGTAATTGTATTTCAAATTCATCTTAACCATAAGATTTGATATTTTATCCAACATTCACATGAATTCATAACTTGTTCCTTCTAGTATTCTATGAATCCATTCTACAAACTAAACACTCCCATCAGATCTGTTGGCTTTGAAAAAAAGGCACAGTTGTATGGCAGGAAATACTTGTCGTCGTAAATTATTTTATTTCAATTCGTGTATTAAAGTGTAATATAAGTATTATAAAAATATCACATTGTTTTTTTAAAAATATTATTGTTACATAATGTACAGTAATTTCACATAATACCTAAGCTATTCCCAAATTGTTGTTGTACCATATTCTTCTAGATCATTTTTATGATACTCTTACACAGCTTCTGTACCATGCCTCCCTTATTAGTACATATACGATTTTTACATTATTCTCATATAATCTCTACACCGTGTATGTACATTTCCCATACACGTGCTACATAATTTTACTCTGGCCTGACTTGAGTCTTTTTTGCGCCCTAAGCGAACTTGCCAAATTGCGCCTTTTATTTATAATACATTTATTTGAGCTTTTTCATGATGAAAAATGTATCTCCGAATTTTTATTCGTAGCCTAAAATATTTATAGTACAACTTGTAATATTTCATTTAAAACTTTATTTTAAAAAATGCCAACAATGAAAATACCATTTTGCGCCCCTTGTCAGCATTACTCCCTAGGCAGCTGCCTAATTTTGTCAATAGGGACGAGCCAGGCCTGCTTTTACGGACATCACCGACTTTTGTAATTGAGTTGAATATAGTTGCCAGAGTCACCGTTGTTTAACGTAGAGTGTGCAACAAAATTATTGACCACAAAGTCGGTATTTCAATTCATGTAACATGAATTTCTATAAGATGTCAGGTGTATCCTATTTCACGTCGGTAACTTTATGAAAGTTTGCATCAGTCGATAAAAGCATAACTGCATCACAGACGAGGGTATTGCAACGTCCCAGCCCTACCATGAGCTTGCGACTGTAGTGTTCGCCAGCGCCACCAGAGGTCTAATCTTCCTTGCTCTTTCTCACAAGTCCAAAGTTCCAGTCCCGTTCATATGTATCATGGACATAAAAAATGGTGCATAAAGTATGCACCATTATGGACGGTATACTCAGTGCCGTCTTTAGGCATGGGCACACTGGGCAGTCGCCAGGAGCCCCTAGATAGTAGGGGCCCCCAAATACAAAACATTTTTATTCCCGTGAGTGGGCAGAGGCCCCACTGCATTACATTTGCCCCGGGGCCTACAATGCTGTTAAGACCATAAATATATATAGACGGAGCGTAGGGGGGTTGGAAGGTTCGCGGTAAGGGAATGGTGATACAGGCAAATCGGGTAACTCCGTTCCTTCTCGGTGCTACTCGGAAATACAATGAGGTTATATATCAATCAGGGATACTTAGTTGAAAAGGTTAGGTATACTTATACATACATTCCAAATTTCGGGTATCATGTAGGTTATACAGGGTCAGCATTTTATCCTGCAACCTGCGCTCGCGCGAGCTTGTAAAATGGCAACAGCGCTTCACGGACGCATTCCACTGCAACCATGCACCGTCTCGGCGTCCGGAGAGCTGCCAGCGACCGCTGGACAGCAGTGATGCCCGAGCGTCGAAAATTTTGGGATGGTCTCTTTCAAATTAACGTCGCAAAGAGCTATTTAGAATTTCCCGGCCCGGGTTGAAAAATTTGGGGCCTTTTTCGTATAACTTTTGAAATATAAAAGATATTGGAATACAATTTGCGCCGAAAAATGAGAAAAAATTATTCCCTCTTAATGATGGATAATTTAACATATTTTACATTTATTTAATTTTTTTCTATCAATTTTTTACCCATAATTGTTGTAAAAAGCTTTTGCAAACTGTTTATGTGATACTGTATTTAATACAGTTTTTAAAATTCGTGGTGTTGATAAACAATAGGCTAGTTGTTCCTGCATCATAACTTTCAGAAATTGAGAAATTAAATTTTTATTCAATTATATGTTAGTTCTGCAGACCTCAGGATCTATTGTTCTGGTTTTCTTTTTTATGATTTTATCCTTAATGCAGTGCATACCTAGATCAGACGTAAGAGGTAACTAATGGGATGTGTCTTTGATTGTAGCTTTTTTGGAACAATGCGCCAATATTATGGAAAATAATAGAAAAATCTCTCCGTACAACGGTATAGCACCGCGGTCAACCCTATGGTGGCTAAAATTTCTAAATTGAGACGGGTACGAGACCAGTCGACATTGTTTTCGAACCTCATTACAGTAATCTGGGGTGCGAGTGGTAAACCGATCATAAAAGCGGAGCGCGCGACTCGTTTACCTGGGCCGGGAAATTCCCAATAGCTCTTTGCCACGTTAATTTGAAAGAGACCATCCTAAAAATCTCGAAGCTCAGGCATCACTGCTGTCCAGCGGTCGCTGGCAGCTCGCCGAACGCCGGGTCAGTGCATGGTTGAGGTGGAATGCGTCCGTGAGGCGGTGTTGCCATTTTCGTCTGTTCGCGCGAGCGCGGGTTGCAAGATTAAATGATGACCCTGTATGTGTAGCAGCGCTGTCCAAGCTAGAGCATGCGTGCTCTGTGAGGTTCTCCCACTCCCGCCCGCGTTGTTAGAGGTACCGCGCGACGCTAAAGAGGCAACTATGACGTTACATATGACGTGTGTATTAATGACACACGTCGATTACTTATGGGCGAAGCGATTGGAAGGAAAAGCAGACGCGTAAGGGGTCCCACCGCTGGATAGCGCTGGTATATGGAGTGTATTGGTATTATTGTACTACGAAAAGCGAGATCAAGTGTGCTTATAGGATAAATTGAAGCAAACCCAACAACATTGGGGTCACTACTGGGATTCTTCTCTGCCCGGGGTGCGTTGATAGAAGCCTCCCACCGGACAAGCCTGTGCAGGAGCCCCCTCAAGTGTTTGGTCTGCGCGGACCTAGGGAGGCCATCTGGACACAGACTAGTCCCTCCTCTCTGAAGGATAAGATAAAGAAAAATGGGGCGGGGGCCCAAGCACCCCTGTCCTCTGATCCTGCCTCTGCTGCAGTGGTGGGAGGAGAGGAAGGTGTTGGTGGTGATGACCCAGTGGAGACGACCGCCGCGTTGTGGAAAGCCTAGATGGGCTGTGGATACGGCTTCTTAGTGCCACACCATCTCCAGGAAAAATTTGAATCACTGCCACGGCGCACAGGACCAGGAGTGGGACATTGGGCTGGCCGTCGTCTCGGAGTCGTACCGCTCAAATTGGGTGGGTGATTTGGTCGGCTCCGTGGCGCTCCAGTAGCCTCGACTCTGCACCGTACTCGGTCCTGGTGCGCGGCGGGGGATTCGCAGTGGTGCAGTGGGGAGGTATCGCCGTGGTGGGATGTTCCGTCTCGCTAACAGCAGCCCCGACGAGCACGGGGAGTACCTGGACGAGATTGGGATGAGTGTTTTCCGTTATCCGCCTCGTCCGGTACTCGTCCTGAGGGGTTTCAACGCCCACGCTGTCTCGAGAGGCTTAACAGAGGATAGATAAGCTGGTGCGTGCGATGGTAAGGGGAGTACAATGTGAATCTCACATGGACGAGCGCCGTGTGTCCGGCTGCGAGGTAGCGGCGGAGGCGGAAACGCTCTCCAACCACCGATACATCACCGGTGCATCATTAGAAAGGGATAATTTTTCTTATTTTTCGGTGCAAATGGCATTCCGATATCTTTTATAGTTCAAATGTTATACGAAAAAGGCACGAAATTCATCAATCAGGGCCACTAACGCGTCAGCGAGGTCTACCGCAGTGGAACCGTGGCATACTTCCACGCGGAGGGGGATCAGCGCGATTGCACTCTTAAAATGGCTACCGCTTTCTTCTAAAAGCACCTTGCGCCCTCTACCGACATCTAAATGACCGACCCTCAATTTCTAACATCGTCTCATAGATGGCAGAAGTGTCGGTCGACTGTGATAGAACGCATGCGTGAGGCGGTGTTGGAGTTTCATCTGTTCGCGCGCGCGCGAGTTCCGCGTTAAGTGGATGACTTGTCCAATTACGCCCTTTATTATAATACATTTATTTGACATTATTGATGACCGTACTCCGAATTTTTATTCGTAGTTTAAACCAGTTGCAGTACAATTTGTAGTATTTCATTTAAAAGTTTATTTTCAAGAATGCCAACAATGAAAAGACCATTTTGCACCCCTTGTCAACCTTACGCCCTAAGCAGTTGCCTAATTTTTCAGAGTAAACTCATACATAATCTCAAATAAATTTATTATAATAAAGGGCGCAAAAAAGACTTGAGCAGTACCTGCGTCAAGATTTTGCGAAAGCGGTTTTCGTGTTCACGGTAAACGCTCGCGACCATCGCGCACGCCTGTCGCGCACGCAAAGGGCGGAGTGTCAAGCGTCTGAAAGACGGAGCGAGACAAAATATCAACGCGTCGTCTGTCTCGTACCGTCCTCGCTCGCTTTCAGTGTCTCTCACTCGCCCTCGTTTCATCTCGCTCTCGCCTTCGCCGGACAAGAGTGAGACAGAAGTGGTGGGGATTGCGATAAGTCCACAACGTGTACACCACCAATGCCCCGATAGGCGGTCCGAGGACGCGAGCATCTATAGCGTTTTCTACGAGCCGCGCGGAAGGGGGTGCTTGAAGCCAATGAAGCGGCGGGCATACAACGGATAGGGAAAACTCTATAGTAGTGTGCGCTTAGGCCCTAAAGGTGCAGTTCTACGGCGCGTGGCTCGTCGAGTCGAGTCGGCTCGCCTAGGTTCGGCGAGTCGGCTTGGCGAGTGCGAGTCGGCGAGCCACGCGCCGTGGAACTTCACCTTAAAGGTACGAGCGTACACGCACACTACTATAGTCTATTTTCGAGAGTTGGGACCTGAGGCGGGTCCTTCGAACGGAGCGTGGTTAAGGAGGAACCAATAGTACGCTACGGATTGCGTGCGGCGTAGAGTACCATTGGTTCCTCCTTAATCACGCTCCGTCCGAGGGACCCAACACTCGAAGGGCCTCAGCTCTCAACTCTCGAAAATCAGACTATTATAGAGTTTTCCCTATCCGTTGTATGCCTGCCGATTCGTTGGTTTCGAGCACCCCCTTCCAGGCGGCTCGTAAAAATGCTGTGGATGCTTGCGTCCTCGGACCGCCCATCGGGGCATCGATGGTGTACACCAAACCGAGCTCTCAACGAAACAAAACTGTAATCCTGTTTGAAATATTTCACACATGTTACTTTACGTCATTATTATTTGGGTTTTGAATCAGAATTGGTTTATGATTTCGCGAAATAATTTTGACAATATCATACTCTGAAATTTTGGAATAATGGTGCACTCATTCCATAATGCAATACAAATATTTAAATACACAGTGATATGGTTCTTAAATTATATTTGAATGATTGAAGTGTTTACATTTAATGCATCACATGCAGTATTTGTAATAAACTGTTGTACAATTATGCAGTAAACTGCACTGGATTAATCTCTCAGGCTTGATGCTCATACTACAGACCCAAGTATTTTATGTAGCTTACCTTCGCTACATTCGTGTGCATACAGGATAATGCGTAGTTTTGCAGTTATAAGTATTATTCTATTCTGTAAAATACCAGCCCGAAATATCTATTAAAGGGCAACCGGCAGACTGGTGCATTCGTCAGTTGGCCTAATATACTGTATTTTCATTCGTATCTTTTCCTTCGCACATTTAAAAAACAAAGGCGATATGATAAGCAATATATCAATCCGCAGAAACACAGCTGGATTTTGTTAAATAATAGTTTCTTTTAGTAAATGCCGTTTCGGACTCATGCTTTATGAAATATAAAAATGCTTATAACTGCAAAACTAAGCATTATCGGACATATGCGTGTACCAACTTTTCTTATTATCTTGATGAGTAGAACCGACCCTCAAATATTGTCCCACATATTTATACACACCCTATATAAATCTTATGACACAAAATCAACCAATGATAACACCTCTGAAAACTTCTTACATTATACCGAGACTCAATATTTTAAGATATTTTGTTGAATGTAAATTTTAGTTATTCATTTATTAGCAACACGGAAAGAAATCTACACGTTCACATTTGACCTGAGGGATTAAACACAATGTTACCTATTTATAAGATGTTTATAGAAACATTAAAAATAATATGTTCTGGAATTGTCAGAAACCGTGCGAAAAATTAACAAATTCTATGTACTCTTACATTAACCACTATTGTGAAAAAAAGTTGCATAACTTGCTTCGTTTAAAAATAAATGGCTAGAATGCTATGTCTCAATGTTTGTTAATCGATGATGCATGAATTCTTCTTTGATTTGTGTTGTGCTTTTATTATCACTGTTATTTGCGTTTAAGCTACAAGTTACCATTCTGGACATAGAAAGCATAGAGAAAACAGTTGAATATTAAACGACTGTTGTTATCAGCGCTACAGTTAAATTATCTTTATTATTTCTTCTGACTTAGGGAACATATTTGGACATGCGTCGTGATTATTTATAAAGAAGTGAAAGAATTTACTTACACGAATTTGCTAACAAATATTCCCAAAATTTTAAGTACAGACAGATGAAATTTTTGAACGAATTACGTTGAAAGTGGGCATAAACTTTTCTTGTAACCACATATGATAAACAGAAAATAGCACAAGTGAATAATATTTATGCTGATGTAACGCATAGTATGTAATTTCATTTGTTTAATTATCTTCATTTATTGAGTAACAGTGTTGAATGTTATAAGCAAGACAAATAGTAATCTCACAATAAAGCGCAAAGATCTGTGAACATGAAAATCGATACTAGGTAAAACTTGGAGCTAAAATCAAGCAAACTTTGTAATAAAATGCGTGGATGTAGTAAGCAGAGTAAAAAAACTTACTGCGTCGCCGAAATGTTCAAATAAATCGAGGTTATGAATGGAAATTTTTATTTTCAGAGACTGACTTTATTCTCTAATCTCATTAATGCACCGTTACAACGAAACAATAACATCACATTACGATGCTCAAATTGGGAAAAAAATTTACAAACGCAATGCAAAATAACGAAATAGCAATAGATCATTTGTTACATAGCATATAGGTTATCTTTTGCTTCCATCCGTTCCAACGACACAGCCGACGACAATACTTAATTGACAATAATTTCATGTACTTTTAACCTGGGCATTGCCTGAAGTCGACTGTTGCCTAAGTAGCAAGGGGTATGTACCTTCTCTGGTGATCATCTGCAGGAGTTTGGGCGATATTTTTTATCACAATTTAGTACAAAGCACAATGTCCAACAGATGATATTCTCACATCGTCAGAGTGATAATGGAATAAAATGAACGAATACGTATCAGGTAATGAAACATTATTAAACCATGTATAATTTTATGAAACACATGTTACATATGTACATACGACACAGTCCGCCGTAATTAATCGGTTAAAAATTAGTTATAATACCCTCTAACGACAATTAATCATTTCACGTACTTCTTAATTCTTTGTTCGTAATTAATGGAAGGAGAGTTGGATTTCTATACATGTACTTCTTTTTTTAATTTTTCATGACATATGAATACGGCTAATAAATAATAGTAATATTATTTTTTGTGTTGGTGAAATGGACAGTTATGCATTTAACTTCGTCTTATTCGCTGTACGTTATATGTTTTTTTCCTATAGTATAATGGGGTCTTTTAAATTAAAAATTTCTTTATTACAGTTACGTAAAATTGATTGTATTCAAAAGTGTTACGAACGCACATGTTTAAAGAAAAAAATTATAAATATAGATGTATAATTGAGCATACTATTTTCATTTAATAATTTTTATATGCACCACTAAAAATATGTGGATTCCAACGTTTTATTGCGTAAAAGTATTCCAAAGAAAACTGTTAATTGAAAAATTATTACGAATAAATTAAAGTTCGTTCTTTCTTGTCAGGTATTTCTAACGATTTGACCGTGAAAGTATATTGTCAGCTTCTCAAAGAAATATTAACTGCGGTAAGTAAATTAGGTGAACAAAAACGAAACTGCATGAAGTAAGCTACGAAAAGTTAATATTCGAGTCAAGCGCTATTTTATTCGTAGTGGGGATGGAAGGGAGGTGTGGTAACGGATAGGAGTCTCATCCAACCACGAGAGGAGCTAGTAGCATTTGCCTGGCAGTATGAGGCGACGTGGGGCTAGGGACGATGCATGGGTTGCGACTAGGAGGCACTTGGGAGGCAGGGAGGGCATGTGAGCGGAGCACAGTTCAGTAGTCGCCATTGCAAGTCCCCCTGTGCTCTCGTATTCGTGACACTCGACGCGTGGAGCCGAATTCTGCTAACCTAATCTCTCCGCGAGGGCCCTAAGTGTGCCCCCCCGATGCAGAGATATTGCACCGAACTCACCGAAAGATTGTTGAAATCTCTTGACAAGGAATACAATGTAAGTAGCGGAATGAATCCGCGATGCGCCGTCCGTCCGCTCACGCAAACGGCTATCGGGCCACTCTCGATCCACCGTGCGCCGTGTGCCTGTACCAGTGGCGTGCGCGAGAGTCACTGAGAATGTAGTGTAGCGGTGGCTCCGCGTGTGAGTGACTAATATGTTTCCTGCGTACGTACGACACTAGTCGCAAACTTGCCTTCGCACGACTGTGTGCATGCGACGTAAACGCATTGTCGACTACCTGGAGCATAACCTCAATATCGAAGCGAAATATTTGAAATCCAGGAGAGCTTTTGAGACACCCTTTTCTCGTTCCCTTCTAGCCTCTTTCGTAATTTATATCTCGTAATAATAGATCGGGATCAATTATAGTATTCACACTAATTTGCACATTACCCTTATACTTCTACACGATCCAACTATTAACATTTTACTTTTCAATTGGTTTCAGAATTACAGTGCATTTACATATTTTAAAACCACTCCAAAATATGTTGTAAGCGTGGCCCGATTGCTGTTTCGAGGCTCGAAATTAATTTCTCAATGAACATGTATCAATAGTGTGCATGAAATGTACAGTTCGTTCGTATATATATCAAAGGTGTCTATAGACACATGTTGACTGTTACATTTCACGTTTGTTAATTTCTCGTATTCCATGTATCATATGGAATATACCTTTCACGAAGTCGTATTACCGATACTTTACCTTAAATCTCGGTGTTAAAATATAACCCAAGTTACACAGTAAAACCGATGAAAGTATCATACAAATAAAAAGAAAATTACATTTTATGTTTTTAATGTTATTACACAGGGTGCTCCTAAAATGTTTCGCCATATTGTACCAGCATACTCTAAGCGTATTGGTAAAAAGTGCGTACAAGCATAGGTCCCTGAATGCTTTCTTCCAGAGTTGTAAGCCGTTTAAAGTTGCAGATTTGAGAAAGCGTTCGAAGTTGACTCGTTGAGTAAAAAGACGTACTTACCGATTCTCGAGTGCGTTTAAGAATTCATGGTATAGATTGAATAGTGCACAAGCCCCTGCAATGTAGGCACGGAGGATTTTCTGCGCTAGTAACTGATCTCGAAAAGTCACTGTTACTACGATCGCTACGTTATGCTATCGACACTGTTTACATTCTGCTATAGTAACTGAGCAATGTCAAATAATATTTACATGCTTCACAGTTCATTCGAATGCTGGAGCTTTCCTCTAACATGCAACTTTAAAAGGCTACAACTTGGAAAGGAAGCATTTGCAGATCTATGTTTGTATATTTTTTTTATTAAGATTCATAGAGTATGCTACTAAAGTCTGACCAGATAATCTAGGAATACCCTGTCCCTACTGTTAAGAACATTCGTAATTGGTCCCTGCAGGAAAGGTATATAACATAGATAATCACAAATGTTTTATAACTACTTGTAAATAACATTCATTTTGAAATTGTTTTGTTTGCATTAATAGAGCATCTTGCTAGTGGATTTGGTATAAAAAGAATAACTTAAAGAGATAATAAAGTAAATAGAGACATTGTTATAAGTGCGTGATAGATATCGTTAAATATAAAGTACATGTATGCTATATAGGTAAGAATATGTAATGTAAAATATGCAGTTTTTGTTGAATAAAAATAATATGATTACTTATGTTACAATTTTTTATAGTAATTTTGAAATAAATATCTAACGGATCCGATGTTACTTAACGTTATGTATGGAGGATGTTTTGTCACATTTTTAGTATAAGGACATAGTGAGAGAAATTATAATTAATATATAGAAATTAAACATTATGCATTACTTATATCTTGCGAGACGAGCGAGGTACAGAAAAATTATAATAATCACGTTAATGGAATAAAGAAAAGTAACGAAGTATTATAATTTGAAGCAACTGATGCAGAACATGAAATGCCAGTAAAACTACTACTATATCCTTTATAAATAGATGAACCTTTAGGAAAGGACGTTTTTATGATTACACAATGAATTGTCAACTTCTTTTAGGTCATCGATATGGGAGCTGTTGTGGATGTCATTACGGCCCTGGAAAAGACGGCGATCACTAAGGAGGTGCTTGAGGTAAAAGTCGTTTAAATATAACACGAGTGTCTAATTTTTGGGAATTCCGAAGTTTCAGTATTATCGTGCTATATTGCATTTTTCCCGCCAAATTACGTTTCATCTTTGTTAATTATCCATATTTGTATGGAATAACTTCTTTTTTTAGTGTCACCAAGTAATAAAGAGAACCTTTTGTAATTGTCTTAGATCACAAGGCTTGGGAAATATATCAATGAACTTCGAAGAAAGACAAACAATGATGCCTTGGCTAAGCGTGCGAAGGATTTGGTGCGACGTTGGAGAGACATGGTTTTACCGTCTGCTCATTCAACTCCACAGCCCACACCAGCTGACACAGCTCCACCTGCTCTCAACGGAGCGAAACCACATAGTCCAGCATTAAGATGTTTTAAACCTCAAAGCCCATTATTGAGGGACACCACTCCTCTCAGAGTAAGCTATTGGAATTTTGTTTTTCAAAATTTATATACTTCGTGACGGATTATATTTACCGAGAGAAGCAGATGAAGTGTTGCATATCAATTTTTATAAAATTTCGTAGGTATCTACAGAGTCGAAAAATATTTGTGTACCAGATATTTTGGTTTGCTGGTAAAAAAAGTACCTCTTATTTTTTTTCCCCCCGAATGAATCACTGGCCCCAAAGAACCACATTAGCTTCGTAATAGCGCAGCTCGAGTTCAAATCTGATAGACATTATTTTTTTTTTTTTATTCTTTGTTTCAGTTTATACATAAAATGGTAATTACGAATCATTTTCTTATATTTACACTTACACTAACATCACTATAAATTATGTAACATAAAATAATAATTTGTCGCTGATTTTCTTACATGTGAATTCGTATTTTACAGTTCAGAGAAAAGAATACCAAAATAATCAAACATTATATTTTACGATTTTTTACGAGTCGGAGATTATTAGTCACTGTGAACATTATTAGGGTAAGAAAATGATTGGGAAATTATTTTTTACGAAACATAAGTGTAGCATTACGTGTATGTGAAAATGAGGAGTATAGAAAACGGACGGAGTGAAACATCGCCGGGTCCAAATCTGAGCTGCGCGGTGCAAAGTTAATACTGTTCTATCAGATCAGTAACTTATTTAGAAGGAAGAGTAAAATTATATGTATTTAATTGACTAGCAGACGAAACTCGATATTGCTAAATATCTCGGATAAATATCCGGACATGGGTAAAAAAAAATGTCGACTCTACTTAACTATATTTTATTAAAATTAAATACAGCTGATCGTTAATGTTATATTAATTTCTAATATCTGTACGCAATAATGTATTTGAATTAATAAGGTGTGCGTAAAATTTTATAACAATCTCATTACAGGTGCTGAGTCCAGCTCTGTCTGTGCATAGTGATCATTCACACTCTCCTAATGCATCATCAAACAAACAGTCAATTACAATAACCAGCAACCACAAAACAAATTCTGAGGTAACACCTATACTTGGTTCTTCGAGCCAAAATCACTCAATAGAAGCAGTGCCACGAACTCACAGTTCAAATAAACGCCTTCGAAAAGATGGTTTCAACGACCAACATAATCATCAACATCATGATTCTAACGTGATTACTGAAAGTGAACCTTTTGTTAAAAAGCAACGCCTGAATGGAGAAAACATGAGTGGTAATTTAAATTTGCAAGTGCCTAGCCCCACATTTAAAGAACGAATCTCTGACCGTTTTGTGGAGTCTTCCGCTGGTCCTGACGATTCAGGCCCAAAGAAACGTGGTAGGAAAAAAGGCAGTAAATCTGTGAAGAAGCAACCAATTTTAGAAGATCGCGTGAAGGAAAAGCTAGCTAGTATCTCAAGAAATCCTAAATTAAAGACTACTCAAGAGCTGTTGGCTGATCTACGGGCACGTGGCACCAATTCTAGCATTAATTCAAGTGCTCTACCTAGTCAGAGTCTAGAATCATCCAGCATGGAAGATCTTCTTAGAAGTAGCAATGAACAAGTATCCAAGTTCCTTCGTTGTACTCAGAACAATTCGTCCCATAGAAATACAATTTCTGAAACCTTGCCAGAATGCCGGTTAAAGCCTGCAGAAAACTGTCACGATGTACCATCTAAGTGTCAAGATTCAGGTGTAGTGTATAAAGAAAAATCAATTACAAATTTTCAGAAAGCCCAGTCACAGTTTTGTCAAGATCTAACGGTCGAAGAAATACTAGCTAAGTTACCACCTCTAGATCCAAGTTCGATAGATTGGAGTGACTGCGAAACTGCATCAACCGAAGGTGAAAACATTACTGTGTATCCACCTAGACAAATTACGACAGAAGACATAGAAAGGTTACACGCGAAGTGTGTAGAAGGACTGAATGGAAACTTCCAACCAAAACTATCATCTTTAACCGCTGCTTTTAATGAGAAGCCAGAAGTGAAAGAAGGAATGTCAGAGATCAATGGTGTAAACAATGTGTATCGCCAGCCTGATGAGGAATTTCGAGAATGGCATCAGATGCTAGCAAGGCCCAGTTACACTGGCCAAATCCTTCACATATTGCCTTATGTTATTATTGATTAGTAATTTTATTATCTTATTCTATTATTATTTCTAAACTTGTGAAGAACCCCTGCAAAATATTAAAGAGATTGATCAATGATCGATCTATTAAACCAATTTCTGTTGCAGTTTACGATTACTCTTTATTTCTATAAATGCTCATACTATTACCATCCTTATTATCATTATGAATTCCCATTAGTATTCAAATTAAAACTCTCATTCGTAACAATCAATTGGATCCATGCCACAGAAAATGTAATTAGCAAGTATCTTTCATCGTCATTTCCGACGGCGTATTTATTTCCAAAATTATTAATTGCGCTTCACTATCTGAACTGTCACGATCGTTGATAAATTATTACGAACCGCCATTATTTATCATCATCGGCACTACCATCAACTTTATTGTTATTGTTATTGTTGTTATTACTACTGTTACTATTATTATTACTATTATCACCATTGTCATCATTATTATTCGCTACCACAACACTGGAAGTATCTCTTACGCAGAACAGATCTACAAAAAAAATGTCCAGAAAAATCAAAGAACATACAAAGAAAAGTAGATCTGTATCTGAAAGGTACCCTCTGAATCCTTTTTTTTTGTCAAGCGCGTGATATTAGTATCACCGTTACTGTCACTGTTATTAACATTGTTGATATTATTGCTGCACTACGATTGTTAAAAAAAAAGTTGAATTCCAGACTGCTGCAAAAAAAATTGGAGTATCATTAAACTGTTGTACATGAAACCACTTAGAACATATAAATTAGTATTTCTTTCTTAAATTTATTATAAAATATTTTATAGGTACTCGATCTAAGAAACAGAATTTTATAAATGATTTTTCTTAAAAACTTACATAAACCATTTGTGTCGGACAATATAATGTAGTTGATTGCTTCCCAAAAATTATGTGAATGATTTCAGTTCTCTTATTAAAGTGACGGGCACGCAATACGAAACAAATTTTGCATTTTGGCCTACGCATAAGAGGGACAGTTATTTTGAAAATTTATATCCATTACGCTATTAACTATGAAAAGAAATCGTGGAAAAACGTGGGTAGTAGTTTCCTATACGATACTGTTTGGTTTACTGAAATACATATTATTTTGGGGTATTCTTGAAGAGAAAATATTAGATAAAAAAGGATATGAGAATTAATTATGGCAAAAAGTATAATTGTACCACGCAAAAATAAAGCTAATGTTTCAATTACTTGTTGATATACTTCAATTACGAATTGTAAATGTACAGAAACCATTGCTCGGACTGTAGTATGAAAAATAATTCTTTGCGCGTGGTAAAAGTAATTGAACCGAATATAACGGGGCCTTAATGAAAGTGTAAAAATAAAAGGATATTTGTGTAACGAAGGATTTTATTGCTCATATTTACAGTGAAAATGTAACTGAAATTTAGGTATGTTTTAACTTTTTCTATCTTAATTTTCTTTCAAATATTGCAGACACAGGACCGAAAATAATTGAAAATTTAAGAGAAATCTTGGTCTAATAGCATAACAATAAAACAATCACACAATTACATTAACAAGAAAAAAAAAGGATGTGTTATGTACAGTGTCCAATATTCCAGTGCAATGTTCCAACTGTCTCAATAATGTATAGTTTTTAAAACAGAAAACAATGATCTGCAAATGTAAATATGTCATTGTAGAATGTGAACACTGGAACCAAAATATATTAATGTTTTCTATAATAACCAAATAACATTATGTTATGTAAAAAGGAGAAAAATGTACATATTATGCAACTATACTATGTATAATGAAAGCTATGCGAAACATTATGAATTAGAGATGAAAATCTTTCATTTTACATACGTTAATTTTCTGATAATGACGATTACCTTGCGTTTAATCTTGTGTAATCGTTTTCCAAGTACTTGAACATTATATTAAGCTTTTACTAAGAGATTATACTACAGAAATTAGAAGGAATGAAAATTATACAGAAAACTTAAGTTTCTCTTTTCAACTGAGCATTGTAACGATTAAAAATAGTGAGATGTTTCCAAAGTAATGTGTATATACATTTTTTTTATAGTTTCTCATGTTAATTGATCATTTATTTTAATTAAAAAGGATGTTTTACAACTGTCTCCTAAGTATTTTATTTATATGGACATTTATACACCTTTGTATTTAATATGAGAAACACAAGTTAATGTATTTGAATATCATCGTAAACTTAATTTCTATATAGTATCATGGGGAGAAATTATTTTGGAATATTTTCAAGGAATACAGTTTGCTTTACAAGTATATTGTATATAAGGCTCAAAATTCAATTGTGAATTACATGAGTTCTCTAAATAGTTATCTTGAGATTTGGGAATGTACTTTGGTTTAAAATTAATTCAAAATTTATTTTTCAATATTATACTATTCTGTGAAGCATTGATAATGGCATGCAAAATGTTATATTACTACAATACCAAAAAGATATTGGATTGTATTAAAATACCAGCTTTGCTCTTATTGTGATAACAGAAGAAGTAATGTATTGATTATAATTTTGTTTTAAACTAGTAAATTGATGTTTTTATTTAAAAAAAATAATCGAAGTATTCAATTGGATAATAATTCCTGAAACGAAAAAAAATTTAAATTTATAAAAAAATGTTTCTGGCTGTAATATTTTTATTTAGTATATTATAAGTTGAGATGATATGTATCCTGTGTTTATCAAAATAAAGTATAAAGGTTCAATTACACAATGTATACAAAAATTGTTTTAGTATTAAAAGTGCTTCTGAATAAACTTTGTGCCTTTTGTCCTGAAATTCTATCACAATTCCATTAGTGAAAAATGATATGTAAATTATAAGAAAATAAAATATGATAAAACAAGCTAATAAAGCAATATCTTTTTGCATATAATTTTATTCGATAATGATTATGATAAACTATAATTAAATTAAATAGAATCCAGTAATTTAAACTACTAAATTGCAACTATCAATCTGAGCTAACAAAATCTTTACATTGCTGATACAATTTAATGTACATTTAATATATTAATTGCAATATCTTTTTATATTTTATATAATATATATAGTAATTAATTTAGTATTTAAACATTCTTGTAAATAAAAATTCTACATAATTACTAGTTTAAGAGTGTGTAAAATTTAATTGATTTAACATGACTAAACTCTAAGAAGATAAATATTTATTATATCATACAACATTTGTAATGGTTCTCTTGCTTAACAAAAACCGTATTTTCAATCAAATTTTAAACTAAATTCTATCGAAAGCCTTGCTCACTTAATTTTGGTAAATGAAAAATAGATTTTGCGAATGAATACATTAAAGTGCGGAAAAGCTTGCAGGAACGTGGAATACTTAATTATTATACAATATTTATACAGAACATTGTAAAATAAAGTTATTTTGTATTTAGTGATACACAAGAAACGTATACTTAATCTCGAAAATTTAGAAATGATTCCAGCCAAGTAGAAATACCTACATATACGAGGGGGCGGTTTTAGCGACTGCGCAATCAATCGAAATAGCACGATACGTATATGTACAAGCACGCATACGTATGTATGTATATGCACATATAGTTATGCATACAAGGTGGAGACATCTCTTATAGTGTTTCTCTTACTCTGCTCATTACTGCAGTTTTCATTGACTTTGTACGTAAAAAAAACTTGTATACAATACGTTTCTGTTCTCGGGCGGTGAGACATCGCATTAGCAAGAAAATACGAGTACTCCGCGTGGTGTATCTTGCGTTAAAAACCGCCTATGTGCTTGCATGTGAACGCGCCTCGGTTTTGTGTTTTTTCACATTTCAGCGTGCGGATTTCAATATGCGTTAGTGAATTTTGTGTACAAATTTACTAATTTCATTAATCGAACCAAAAATGTCGAAATCTGGTGACAAACAAGCCTATGCGCAGACATATAAACTTGTTGTCGTAGGTGGGGGTGGTGTCGGAAAGTCTGCGATTACGATACAATTTATTCAAGTAAGTACTTACTGTTCATGGCCAATATGTATAGTCAATAGGAACACATGTATTCGCATTCGTCGTTGTGTAGTTCAATTTCGCTTAAAATTTTCTTACGATTATTCCTTTGTACTTAGATAATAGATATTGGATAATAGTATTTACAATTAATTTAAATAATAAAGTAATAGAATTTTTCCTTTCATTGTTTACTACATTACGAACCTTCTCGTAAATAGTATTGAAACATTAAGTTTAAATACCCGAATACTACATATACCATTCATGTCCGCTGTCACATTCCTAAATACACTTCAACTGAATTAGTTGTTGTTTTTATGGTTTATTTAGCACAGATTATGTCATACAGGCCCAAATTTAGCTATTAATATAAATAGTAATGCACATTTACGATACTTTACATAATATAAATAATATAATATTTTGCTTTATTTAATATAAATTTATTTAATATAATTGTACAATATTAGCCTGATATGTCTTATGATATACAAAATTACCTGATTTTACATGTATGCACTTGTATACATATATTTTTGGCAAATATCATGACACTCAAGATTAATCTCTTTGTTAGCTTAAAAAACTCCGCATTGCCCTGGCTTCTTACATGTGTCTATGACGTTATACCTCTTCTCTACATACTTTGTATAAATTAAACTCCCTGGTAGCCATCTGTCTCTTTGTTTGGGCTAATCTCAAGAACAGAGAACTACTGAATGGATTGTGATGCAGTTTTCACTGTTTTATAGGGCATTCTCGAGAAATGCTTCACTAAAATCATCACTGCTCGGCTTCTTTTTGTCACAGGTTAATGTTCCCTACACCTAAACCTTCCTCCAGAAATCCTTACTAAAGGCTGATTCAGATACGTCGAGTAATTTTGTTGACTAGCGAGTAATTTAGTCGAGTAGCGAGTAATTTAGTCGAGTAGCGAGTAATTTAGTACTTTTTCATATGAGAACACTAGAATTTAGTCAAGTAGTTTAGTAAAACAATGGTAAATTACTAAACTACTCGCTACTCGACTAAATTACTCGATATGTATGTTCCAGCTTTAACATATAAAAGCGTTTGTTTGTCCATATTTCATGCCTAAACTTCCTTAATAAACGTCCTAATAATAAGTAACTTAATACGTCCTAGATTAGATTATAAGATATTAGCTTTAATACTCGGCTTTGCCCAAAATTTAGATTCTGATTAAAAAAAAAATTATTTTTTTAGTTTTTTCTGTGAAAATAGTCACATTCATTTGGATTAGAAAAGCATAATGAGCAGAGGCACATTTCGTGATCCCAGAGTTTATTGTTCGAAAGCTTTTAGACGACAGACAAACACACAAACATCTAGAAGCTTTCTGCTTTATATATTAAGATTTATAAATATCCTATCTGAAATAATAAATAATAATAATAATAATTCCTGGATGAAACCGGGTAACGGGTCAGCTAGTGCTCTATTAAACAGTGGAAACTGCATCACAATCCATTCAGTGGTTCTCGAGCTATAATATTCTTGTATAAAATTTCAAATTATATACAAAATATATATAACTGTATTACGTTTCTGTTCAGTTTGCTAAAAATATTGTTTCAGCAACCATACAGTACATACTAGAAAGTAACTCTTTCTGAATATATTAAATGGGAAGTGTATATTAATACATGTATGTACATGTATGTTATTGAAATAAATTAATATACCTTTATTAGCTACAAAAGATTCTTAATTATAGGCATAATTTAGATGTGATTGTATAGTATATGGTTGTTGGAACAATCTTTTTCAGCTAATTGTTTATAGGAACGTCAATGTTTTATGGTAATTTGTTATTAATATTTTTCAGAGTTATTTTGTTACCGATTATGATCCAACTATCGAAGATTCGTATACCAAGCAATGTGTTATCGATGATATCCCTGCAAAGCTTGACAGTAAGTAAACTAACAAGAATATATCTATGTATTCTTATATTGCACTTTGTTTTTTCCAATGTAAGTATTGGGTTCGAACAAAAGTTTGTAGCGTCTTTCAATAGATAGCGTCGGGACATACGAAACACCGCCCGTTGAAAATGAAGCAAATGAGATATGTATGTATGTACATGTTCTGAAAGGTGGCACAAAATGGCACATACGTGGTTGAATAAATCTGTGTACAAATATCTAAACATTGTCCTGAATTTCACTTAAAAGACACTACGAACTTTCGTTTTAATCCAATAGTAACTTTTATGACTTATATTTTATGTTGGTTTTCATGCAGTTCCATAAATGAACTAAAGAACCATGGGTTTGTTATCGTAAGATTATAATTCCTTATTTATTAAAATCAATAAATAATTAAAAACTTAAAATAGTCATACTCAGTATTATATATATATATATATATATATTTTATATATATATATGTATGAAACAGATGTTATATATACGTATATATATGTAATTAATCTTGATAAAACAGCTAATAATGTTTACATGATTTTTTAGTATTAGATACTGCAGGCCAAGAAGAATTTAGTGCAATGCGGGAACAATACATGAGAAGTGGTGAAGGTTTTCTTCTTGTATTTTCAGTAACAGACCACTCATCTTTTGATGAGATATTAAAATTTCATAGACAAATTCTTAGAGTGAAAGACCGTGATGAGTTTCCCATGCTTATAGTTGGAAATAAAGCAGACTTGGATCATCAAAGAATTGTAAGTAAATGAAATGTAAATATGTAGGTTTGATCTAAATTTTGTGCTATGAAATGAAGAACACACACATATATATACATATATGTTAACTGCTTGTTTTAGGTATCAATTGAAGAATCTCAAAATTTGGCCCGTCAATTAAAGATTCCTTACATTGAATGTAGTGCAAAATTACGAATGAATGTTGATCAAGCGTTTCATGAGTTAGTGCGAATTGTTAGAAAGTTTCAGTTGTCTGAAAGACCCCCACTAAAAACAAATTATAAAAAGAACAAGAAAAAATGCTGTGTGTTGTAATTATTAATGTATTTTTAATTAACTAAATCATACGAAATATTTGAGTTAAAATTGTAATTACTAAAATAACGTGTAAAGTAATCAATACTAAAAGCTGGAGAATATAGTATATGTTGATAATTTTGAATCAATGGTAATTATGAGTCTGTCAAGTATCTGTTGTGTTATGAGATTTTGCTGAGAAATATTACTTGTACATAAATACTCATCTTCACAAGTATCAACTATTAACTTTTATCAATGAAAACTACGTGTACAATCTTGGGTGAATTCCACTTACGCCCAAGTCGCCCGCGCGGTCGCGGTATGTAATGAAAATCACGGGCGTTGTGGGCGATTTGGGCGTAACTGAAACGCACCCCTCAATGTATTGAAACCTTTCTAAATATTTAACAAAATTTGGTCATTTTTTCTGCGTAAAATGATACATGCCAAATGTTAAAGTTTTACTGTAATATTGTTGAAATAAGGCGTTATCGTAGATAGTAAGAAACGTCGAAGTATATGGACGAGCAAGGATCAGTTGTATTCGGCAATTCAATCACCGGGCACGTGGTTTTCTAACCTTTATAAAAGAATATATTGGAAACAATATACTTATATATACACACACATGTATATATATATATATATATATACACACATTATAACAAAGAATTTACTACTCGAGAAAGAAATTAAACAGTGATTTTTACTGAATATGATAAAACAAAAAAAATTATTCTATTCTGATATTAATTTATTATTTTAATTTTAACCGCTATGGTGAGCTCACCCTTACGCTTTCGCGGTCGCCAGAAGAGAGATAAATTGGGGAATCACAATTCGCAACGCAGTTCCTATTGTCCACGCTCCTTCCATCTTCAAAATACATTTGAGCGCGCAATTCAAATAATCTAGAAAATCTATCCGGTTTGAAGGATTGTCTAGAATTAGAAAGAAGAATTAAATTCCTTTTCTTTTTATTTTTTTTTAACACCAAATATAAGGTCTTTCATTTTACATTTGTTGCGCGATTTCGCGGGGATTTTTGATAAAAGGCAAGGTCTGTGCCCGTGGAGCACTGAAGCACTCAGCTCGCGAGTTTGCGCTGGAAATTCGAAAAGGTTAAATAAGACTGACTTCAAATTCAACGAATTTAATATAAGAGAGTAGTTGTTAGCAAGCTTGCCCGTAAGATCGATCTGACATTCTTATAAACCGACTCCTCGCTTGTAACCTCCAATTCTGGCGTGTCCTTCTGAGTTCTTCCTCGGATCCTTTAGTCGAATCAAAACGATCATGTCCTCCAGGTATCATCGGTGGGTTCAGCCATCTCTCCAGCCATGAGTCATTCTTCGCGCTTCCCTCCACTTTTGGACGGTGGTCGAAGCACGTTTCCTAATTAAATCGGTTACGCACACATCTGAGAAGGCAGGTAAGCTTTGCCCTTAGGATCAGGAAGACGACGCCTGAGTGAGATTTATGATTTTAATTTATAGCCTTCCGGGCTTTCTCAAACCGAGTTTTTCTATCCCTCTTGAACACCGTTAATTATCGAAAGCAAAAATAGTAGTAGTAAGCAACTATATAGTAAGTATTTATTAATTCCAGCCTTTGTGGCCTCGAAATGGACTTGGTTTACAAAATTTCTTAACCACACTCATTCCTCCATTCCATCTGCTCCCGCAAACAAAGATAGTATTTTAGGAGTTTTACGAGACGAACCGTTGCTCACTCAGCGAAATCTGACAAACAGATGTGAAATAAAGCTATTTATTATCAGCGCCCAACTAACTGCAGTTTCGAAAACTATTGAATTCAATCTCAGGCCTTCGTACGCCTTCTGTATTAGCATCGAAAGAACACGAGAAATCTAACAGTAAAAATCTTCAAGAAATAACAATGGGCGTTAGATATTTGTGAGTTTTGATAATTTGCTTGCCTTCGCGTCTTCCGTTTCGGCTCCGCCTAAAACCTTCCAGATGATCCGCGTACAATGTACATAACTTCCCATTATAGGATTTTGAATTGCGTTCTACAATCTACATCAAACCTCGATATTTCTATGTCTTATAGCTAACTTCATGTAACACAGAAATTTACACCAGCGAAGATCGCAACAATATTCAGAGGGAAGATGACTGCAAATTTTTGCTACCCGTGGCGCCACCAGCAGACGTGCCAGTTGTCATCGGTGTCTTAGGTGAATTAAAATTATTTGAATTTAAATTCCATTTCTATAATAAGTGCATGTATTTATAATTATTTTTGTTATTATTATTATTAGCTATTATTAGTTCTATAGATATAAAAAATTAATTTGCATCATTTAGGTTATGAAAAATCTTAACGTATTAATACGTATCATGTTGTAAAACGTTGTATTTTCTTTCTTTATCCTACCCAGATAGCACACGTCGTCTATAAGCCGTATTTAAGACGTCTTTCAGACTTTCAAGACATCCGAAGACGGTTTATAGACGATGTGTGCTATCTGGATACTTTTAGCCTACTATGTCAGGACAATATATGTTGCAATAAATAATTGCATTACAATCTTTTGATACAAAATCTTAGTTACCAATAAATATTTACAATAAAAGAATAATTAATTATAAAACATTATGTAAGTACACACTACATACATTCCACAAATTAAAAATTTCCGCACAAACCATTTACACATGCAAAACTACCGTAGTAATTAATTATATTTTCAATAAAATTTATACGTACCACTGATCTCTATATTTTACTCGCATCGACCAATACACACGCAACTTCAGAGTTAAATCTAGTGAAATCACTCAACGGTTGAGTCCGCTGATCGCACTTGATTCTGGCATCACTGCACGGTAGTCGGTAGGACGGCGATCTTTCCCCCCAACCAATTGCGCGCGCGGTGACATAGTCGCGGCTACAACACGCGGCCGCAAGAGGGCCATGAGCCGGGCGCGGCATCCCGAGATTCGCGCTGGTGACGTCAGCGTGGCGCCGCTTATAAGGCCCCGTGACGCGACGGGTAGATTGGGAGATACCACCTCGAGCGATACCTGCAATACGGGGTACGGCTAACGGTAGGGATTCTCCCAAACATCCGCTTGTGCTTAGGGATGAATCGATACCGCCACACAGTTAGCTGGGATAGGGGTAGAGTTGTTAGTGACATTCGTGTAGCGTTACCAGGAAATGGGTTACCGTGTGGCGGTGTATGGATAAGTAGCCTATTCGTAGTGGAGGGGGAACACGTCACGCATGTCGCGATGACTCCGTGACATCTAACCAATCAACGCCAAGATAAGTGTTGAGATACCATGATGGGATACAATGGGAAACGAACCGACACCAGCGCCAAGCCAAGCCAAGTGACGCCATAGCCAACCAGCGTCAACAACTTATTTCCCGGCGACGTTGCATTCGTGTGTAACTTTTAAACTATCCGTCGGATTTCCATCAGATTGAAATTTGCGCCAAAAAGCAGGAAAAAATCATCCCCTTCTAATGATTTATAATTGAATGCACTGTGTACGTTCATTTAATGTTTCCTTTTCCATTTTTAAATATCCATGATAAAAAAATCCGTGTTTCAAAAAATTATGTTATAGGATGCTGGGATAGCGAGTCCAATTACGGATGAAATTCCTCAAGGTTTTTTTTAATCGGTCCATTAGATCTTCAGAAATCGTGGTTACTGTTTCGAAATATCATGTTCCGAGAAAACGTGTTCAAAGTGTTCTTGGCTCCCGTGATGACAAAATCGCGGGACGTGGGACAAACCCACCATAACCTACCCTCGTTTCCCACTTTGCTCCCACCTCGCAGCCACACAAGCATGTCCCTGCTCCTGTCCGTGTGCGTTGCGTGTTGGACCATTTCCTCCAACAATCCACACTGCTGAAACCTGAACGTATGAGCTGTAAACAGAAGGTAGTTCAAATCCCAGTGCGGCGGTTTTGCCTATTTTTTTAATTATTCTCTAATTTCACGTTCTAAGAGTGTCCGAAAGTGTCCTGGAGTGTATCATTGACGGTAATGACGGAAATGACGGTAATAACGATAATGGCTGTAATAACGATAATTATTGTTTTTCAACGAAAAGACATAAATTTTTAGTACTAATTACATGTTTTCATGTACAATTATAATTATGATTTCAATTATGTGTTTATTTCTGCTTATGTATATGTAGAACGGCGGAAGACTAACGTCGTACGTCAGACAGCTGCAGCGTGTTCGGTAACGTGACTTGCATCATTAACAAAAAACATGCCTAGCAAATTAATAATCTAAATAATTCTAGTTTTTATTTTACTCAGGACTTAGAAAGTGAAATTACAGAATAATTAAAAAAAAAAAGTAAAATTGCCGCACTGGGATTTGAACGGCTGACCTCCTGATTGCGACTCAATCGTTCGGGTTTCGGCAATGTAGATTGTTGGAGGAAATAGCCGAACAGGTAACGAACACGGGTAGGAGTAAGGATATGCTTGTGTGCCAGTGCGATGGCTGATGTGACACTTTGACTGTACTTCCGAATAGCCCCAGTGGCCGATCGACACGAGGTAGGATGTGTGGACTCCAAAATTGTTGCTTCGGGAATTTATTAGTTTTTTATATCTATTGGGGCCATTTGGAAGAATATCCGAAACTTTCACCACAGTATTCTCGGGATGTCAAATTACGAAATTATACATGTAAAAAATATTTTAAAAATATTTATGTCAAACGATTTTATTAAAAATGCTCTAGAAACTAAAAAATAATTCTTCTCTTCTATTTCGATGGTATCTTTTCACTTTAAATAAAATCGTGGAGCAGGATACCTCGCAACAAATTCATTTCAACCCTTGATTCTGTGTTAAATTGATGCATACTCTGTTATAAAATATCCTGCTCCACTATTTTATTTAAACTTAAATAACACCATCGAAATTGTAGTACAAGAAAAGAATTATTTTTTAGTTGTTAGTGCATTTTTAATAAAATCGTTTAACACAAACATTTTTTTATATATTTTTCATTTTCTAGTTCTTACTGTTTATGGATTTACAGCTCAGACTTCTTTACAAATATCTTTTATTTAATTTCAAATCGCGATGTGACTAGCGACCCGGAGTCAGCGACTCTTTGTCGATTTAGGGAAGAACACGAGAGGCTGATTTCAAGTCATTTGGATTTGTGGTTATGGGTTATATTTATTGATAACTGGGTACTTTGTTAAACTCGTTGAGGTTTTTTTCATAATTTTGTATTGTCATCCAAACTACGCACGCCTGCAAAGTTTCAAGTCTATTGGATAGTTGGAAGCGGGTTAAAATTGTGTTACAAGATTTGAACTAAACAAACATACGAGACACAAGACACAAACCGAGGATCAAAGCTAAATAAAGTCGTTTAAAAAAATCGTTTTTCTGACATCTTTTAACCGAAGGGTCCCCTTAACTAAATAAAAAATTATTTAAATAACGGATCAAATAAAAGTTACTTTAACTTTAGATTATTTGACGAATAAAGTTAATTTTTTTATTCGTCGAGCGTTTCAACTTCACCGTAGAATTAAATTTTCAACTTTAACTTTAACTTTAACTGTAACATTATTCGCCGTCAAATAATTTTCTGGCTCGCATTCGGGCCGCCGAGGACCGTCATCAGTGGACGATAGTACATTGTAACACGCGGCAGAAAATTATTCAACGTCGAATAAAGTGAAAGTTAAAGTTACAGTGAAAGTTACAGTTAGAGTTAAAGTTACAGTGAAAGTTAAAGTTAGAGTTAAAGTTAGAGTTAGAGTTAGAGTTAAAGTTAGAGTTAAAGTTAGAGTTAAAGTTAGAGTTAAAGTTAGAGTTAAAGTTAAAGTTAAAGTTAAAGCTAAAGCTAAAGTTAAAGTTACTGCGAAAGTGAAAGTTGAAAAATTTATTCGACGCTGAAACGTTCGACGAATAAAGAAATTAAATTTATTCGTCGAATAAAGTTAACCCGGGTCAACTTTATTCGATATATGATTTTTTTTTTAACATATATAGATTATTCCAAATTTTATTGAAATTAATATTTTGCCGATCTCTGGAGTACGGTCGGTGAAGATCGACAGAAGTTGTTATCGATTAACCGTCAGTCTTAGACTAACTAGAATCGGTGACGGACGTTGTATTAAGATTATAGTACCTGATATTGGAAACTGTTACATTGCATAAAATTATAGTTGTTCTTATCATTACTATTGTGTTACTGTAATAATAAATAACGATGGCTAATGAGGAGACACATCTACGCCGCAACATTAAATTAATAATTCTACAAAATAAAAAATACTTGATTAGAATTCAGAATTTAAACATCAAATCAACAATTTGTTAATCGCTGGGTAAATGTACTGGTCCCAGTTATTAAAGTGACTTGAAACTACCTGATTCGTAATTTCTTATCTACATTACATTAAAATACTGTTTATGTGGTAGTATTGTATACGCATTACATAACTGATTGATAGATATAGGGAAATAGAAAGTTATGTTGACTCAGCGAGAACAAATTTATATTACTCTAAAGGAGAGATTTCCTACGCGCGTCCGAACGCACGCGTCCAACACACGCGTCCAGACGTATGCACACAAAACGCACGTCTGGACGCATGTTCCTGAACGCGTGCGTATACGTCTGGACGCGTGCGTCCGAACGCGTATAGGAAATTCCACCTTAACTGCTTTAAGTTAGTAATTATTTTACAACAGGCCTGTAAAATGGAAACTTTCAATAACATTTCGCCATAAACCGGGTTCAGGCTAATCATTTCTGCAATTGATATCATAATTTTAATGACACAGCATTTACTGCTATTAATAAAACCACATTTGTAACGATGAATTAATAAGGTTTTATAAAATCTTTTACTTATAATCGCGCAAGTCAGTGTCATTGCTTATTTAAAAAATTACTCATATATTATAATATTTGTCATAGTTTTTTTCTCGAACGATTATAAAGATTGGGATAATTAAACGAACGGAACTAAATATATGTTTCTTGAATATTTATTTTGCAAATAGAATGAAATGTCAGAGGAAACGATTGCTATTCGAAGAATTAAATGTAAAGGGATAAGTCCATCTCTTTCGAGTTTATTTCTTTTCTTTATAGTTTCCATCATTATCAAGATTCACGATGCTTTTGTTAATAACTACCGTACCAACAACCATGCATTGTCTACTGCATTGGTATAGTGTTATAAGTGACAACAACGTGGGAAATGTGTCATTTCTGTCATATTTCAATTAATGTAATTCAGTTCATTACCACGGCACACCTACAGCACCAGGAGATATGATGTGAAGAATTACTGCGGTACGTGCCTTAATTTTATCAGATTCAATCGAACGTACAACATCACACGGTTCACTATTTTTACAGAGCCTCAAATTTACATCGACATAACCCGTGGCCATTTTAAACACCTGTTGTAACATCGTTGATATACATACGCGAAGCAAATGAAATATTTATAAAAAGATGGCCGAAATAAAACATTATAAGTCACATTATAATTAAAATCGCATTCGTAATTCGCCTTTTGACGAATTAGAATAATGCAACGGGCAAAATGTATGGCTAAGAAATGTTAAAAAAGTGAAAATGGATAAGCCAAATAAAATGTAATTTTTACCCTCGTATTTTACCCCCGAAAGTCCGTAGCTTTCTCCTTTACCATATTTCGCTGCTTTCAAAATCAATAGAGACGTTTAGATTTTTCCGTTTAATTACACTTCCATTCGATAAACTAAGTAGCCGAGCATGTAGTGGCAAAAATTTCCATCGATAAATTCGATATTCTTATATAAGTATTGAGCAGCGACTGTTTTTGCACGACGGAACATTCACCCTAATTTAGTCTGTAAGCAACCGACACGCAAGGTGGTCAAACGGGATTCCCATCGTGGCTATTCTTAACCAGACCAGGCTAATATTGAATCCGCTCAATTACTTCCAGCAAACCTGATAGAACTAATAAATATAACTGTTACTATCTGTCTCGAATTTTTAAATTACACATACGAATAAGCAGTTTCTCTTCAACTCCGTGACTTTATGTCACTTGATATATTGTTACGAGCAAGATTACTCGGATCCTGTAAAAATATCACAAACGGAAACAGGTTTTATATTAATATCTTAATGGCACATACATCATACATTATATAGTACATATATGGTGTCCCATTTGAAGTTTCGCACGCAATTATCTCCTAAACTATTCGTTATTGAAAAAAAAAATGTTTCGAGTAAAAAATTACTTCGCGGTTGTTACCTTGTTGTTACATATTCAGGTAGACGCGCCTCCGAGATCCCAGAGGTGAACTTTGTATAAACGAAACCGCACGTTTTTATCGAGATGGACGTGTAGTCCATTTCGCCACGAATTCATCGACCTATAACACGTTGGCGCCCCAAGGTCACTCAAGGTCATTTATCGCCGTTCAAAGCTTACCTTCGTTGACCGTCCAGAAATTCTTCATTAACTTCGCTATTCGATGCATTGATTCACTCTACCCCTAAAAGGCAGTTGCACCCTCTCCAATGTTGCAGAAATAATTTGTTAGCAGGCATCCCTAATACGATTTTTCATATTATCATGGCTTCTTCCCAATAATCTTGATCTTTTTCTCTTTTAAAGGTGTTCTACTTCCTCTTCACATCATCATTTCGAATACAGAAGATAAATAATTCCTGGACGTTCAACGAAGGTGAGTTTTAAATTGGCAACAAGTGACCTTGGAACACCGACGTGATTAGGTCGATGAATTCGTAACGGAACGGACTACACCCCATCCGAATAAAAACATACGGTGTCTATTTAAAATAAAAAAAAATGCAAAGTGCACCTGGAAATCTCGGAAGCACGTCCACCTAGGCAAGATTTCTGGCCATCGCCAGATGTGCCCAGCGAAACCAAGTAAGTTCCACTGGAAACATTCCTTTCAATAACGAATAGTTTAGGAGATAATTGCGTGCGAAACTTCAAATGGGACACCCTGTATACTATGTGTTCAATATCCTTGAAGAAATCACGACGTGTAACATTCCCAGAAAACATATTTGCAGAAAGGAAAGAGAACCTTATTCGTCTCGTACGATCCTTCATATGCTAATGAACTGTAAAAAGTGATTAGACACAGCGATTTTAACTTATCACATTTTCATGCATTTAAAGGACAGACACGCTTCAGACGTGCCAGTGACAAGGATAGGAGTGGAATAAGAGTACGAGGAAGAAAGCCGTCCAGCATTAAGAATAGTACCTACTGCTCGTTTCCAAATAACAAGCGATAAACATTCTGCGAAATAACGATCAATGGGAAAGTCAGAGAATGATTTTCAGGGAAAGAAATGTTAGCGATATTAATAACAGACGAAGGTATAAAATACAGTGGAATAGCACGCTTCAACAGCAAGATTTATAAACAGAGTTATAACTATACTGTACAAGGAGAGAAAGAAGATTCTTGCCAGTATCTTGGACCCTGGAATATATTGACTATAATGCACGGTGGTCAGGCATAGCTCCGTGTTGGTTTGCATAAAGGTGAGAACCGGTGGTGTACACAGGACTTGGAAGGAGGATTCTCCCACTCTGTAGCTTTTACCTGTAGATACGTTTCGCATGGTTTATTGGCTATACAAGCAACTGCATTTAGCTTTGTGCCGTTTAGTAAACTTAGATAATATGTATTTTTTACAAGAGGATTATAGAATATTTGGGTTACGAATTTAATCCAACGGGAGAATATTTGAGGAATTAAATTCATTGCTTCGAAGTCTGTAGAAATTCTTAGAGCAGCAGATAGCAGTCATGTATTGTTTTGTTTTAACTGATAAACAATTTAAAGGGATGAAACGCCCCTTAAATCCTCGACGACTAAAGGAATCTTTCTGTAAATAATCCTATGTTATTCGCTGAATCATAAAATGTTTAGACGAAGTTACCTAATTTTAAATATAATAACGTATTGGGACAATGAAATTTCTTTTTTAGCGATTTTTTAAAAGTTCTCCTTCTGTTCCTCACTTTACTTATTATTTTAACAACTTAAATACTACGAACGATAGCGTTGAAAAAATGATATTCAATATAAAAGTACTTGCAATGCAAAGGCCTTTTGCATTGTGCACAGTGTTTTTCACCTGCGCCTGGTGATAAACATTATTTTTACAAACATATCAGATGTGTCGGTTTTTCTTCAAGGTATCATTTTTCTACTGCGCTTATCTAACATATTGTTAAACCTCGGCGATGAACACTGGTCACGCATGAAATATTGTAATTTGATAATGTTGTTTCTGTGATGAAGTAATTCGTGTGTTATGTCTTAAATGTGTTTGAAGATGGCGTATCTTCAATTCGACCTTCTGGTATTGTTATATTCTGCTTCGTATTTCCTCAGTTGTTAACGGCTATTAAGAGAATATTAACTCAATATTATGTTTATATTGTTTAATGTAACATTATCCAGCATTATTTTATCTTTATTTACAATTATTTTATTGCTGTTGCTATTATAAGCATTTACAGAATTATCGCATTATTTTAATATATCAAGGGAGGATAATTAACACGCATATATTTCTTCTAATTAAAAATCCTGCAGTTTCCACAAATGAATGGAAGCTTCAGCGAATTTGTCGAATCCTGTAGAAAATTAAATTTTTGTTTATTTTCATATGGATTATTCGCAGAAATAATTTCAGATTAATTAGAAAAAGCCTATTTCATCCAGCAAACATTGAGAAAGTCTGTTCGCCCTTTTAAACAGCTTATTAAAACAGAAAGCATTAATGCTGTTAAATATTTTACAAACTTGTGCTGGTTCGAATAGAAAACATTTTGTTCTCGGGATGTTCCTTTGTAAGTTTTATGTACACGTGTATTAAAAATTCTGCAGCTTACTAATGTCATGCCCGATTTACATTATGTATTTATTCTCGCTCTAATTCATGTACATGGGATAATAAGCTACATACATTTATACAAGAGAACAACCCGTATTCCATTTAAACGAGGAAAAGTAATTTCACTTTTCATATGAAAACAATTAATTCCAAAGTTTCACTGAAACCGTTACACGTAACTTTCCTTTTGAAAAGCTATTGTAGTAACAACAAATAACAGCAGCCGTTACAGTGCATACATATAACTTAACAATGCACTACAAGCCTCTCAAAATTACATCTGCATTTAATTTTACATTATCGCTTTCATACGTTTAATCTTCGAAATCTAAACTGAAACAATAAAAATAGTGCGCGCGAATAGAGAAAGAAAAGTGTATCCACGTCGTCGACGTCCACTTTACCATAAGGTAATTATTATCTACGTATAAATAGGATTTAAAGATCGTTGGCGTGGACACCATTCGAACTTCGCTGGTGTGTTTCGCGTGAAACGGAGACGTCCAATTTATAATGCCACGATATGCTCACCATTTTGGTTTCGTTAAAGTCGAGGGCAACCTTCGGGTGTCCCTCCGCCACCAGCTTCGGTTGGACTGAAAGAAAAGGAAGAGGGAAAGGAACGAGTTCTTCAGTGCCTGTGCACAGTCTAGCTCAAGACTCACGATGATAGTGAACGTCCCATGAAGATTCCTCCGTCCGGTCCGCCCTTCTCTATCTAAACCAGAAGCTAGTGTCAGTGAGTATCGTGGACCGATCACTGTTCGCACGGGTCGCAGAACCTCCACAGGTCAGTGCGTGTTTGTATCTTTCAGACGTAGCCAATTATTTGAATTTTTCCAATTCTTAAGTAGCATGGACTTGAGGCACAATCTTGAATGAATGGCTGGTTTAACAGAATGCTTTCGCAATGTTCACGACTTTGATGAAATTTCAGTATATAATCGGATTTAATGGGGCCAAGTACGATATTTTTCTAAACAGTTTATTAACTACCGTAGCTACTGTGTAGTGGCTGTATATTAAGCAAATACTATGCAGTTGTAGGCCTCGTTGAAAGAGTGACACAGGTGAGTGTAGACTTTCAGGTTTCTCAACGTTTCGTATGTAAATGTTCTTCCGTTTCAAGTCATTGTATAATCATAAAAATCATGACAGCGCGCTGCGATCGTATACTTACATTCTGTTTACACGGGCAAAATCAGTTCGTCATCCGTTATTATTAAAATGCTGAAAATCCATCGAAGTAATAATATTGATCTTAGAATTATTATCGCACGCGCAACTTGCATACCACGAACAAAGTCAATATTCCACTCAAGTTGTGCCACTTAAATCTACGTATCTGTACCTCTAATTAAGTATTTGTTAGTGTGGGTAATGACCCATATAATAAGCTAATAAGCCGAGATGGGCCTAAAGTTTTATTCGAATAAAAATTTCGAGCGACGAATAAAAGTTGACGAAATTATTCGTCGCGTGTCGGATAAAGATAACCCGGGTTAACTTTATTCGACGAGTAAAGTTAACCTTTTTATCCGACAAATAAAGTTAACCTTTTTATTCAACGAATAAAGTTAACTTTTTTACTCAACGTATAAATTTAATTTTTTTTATTCGTCGAGCGTTTCAACTTCTGCGTCGAGTAAAGTTTTTTAACTGTAACTTTAACTTTATTCGACGTCGAATAATTTTCTGACGCGCGTTCGAGCCGCCGGGGACCGGAGAGTTGAGGCCTAGCGCGCGTTACAATGCAGTATCGCTCAATGATCGTTCCGGCGGCTCCGAAAATTATTCAGCGTCGAGTAAAGTTAAAGTTGCAAACTTTATTCGACCCTGTAGTTGAAACGCTCGACGAATAAAAGAATTAACTTTATTCGTCGAATAAAGTTAACCCGGGGCATCGAGTGACGAATAAAGTTAAAGTAACTTTCATTCGATCCGTTATTTAAATAATTTTATATTTATTTAATGCCCAACTTTGGTTATTAGTATGGCGGATTAGTATTAAGATTTATCATCATCACTGGCTGTGAAATAAGAATGGAAAGTGCAGTATATTTGGAATACCAGCTTCTTTAAGACGAACAAAAAATTACAGCAGAGGATGGGGACAAGTAAAACTGCATGAAATCATAGAGAAACTAATAAACATTTATATTTCAAACTCTCAGTAATAATAAAAAAACAAAACAAACAGGAACTGAAACTGAAAAGTAACTGGCCCAAATGAAAAATAACAGCGAGTATCCATTTCATTAAGGTGCAGCTAATTTGGAATACCGGTATCCCAATTTACTATCACTTCATAAACTTAAAAGAAACACGTGGATAATAAAATTATTTTCTTTCACGGTCTAATCAGGTTGAAAAATCACAATATAGGAAGAAACTTAGGTAAATACAAATGGACAGCGCTGGGCCCAAACCGGCGCGGCGGCGGCTGTTACTCGTGAAACAAGAGCATCGCTAAACTTCGGAATATTCCAAATTACCTTCACCTTCGGAATTCCGAATTAGCAAAACGTGCCACCTAAAATTTCACGCCACACTTTGCAATCTGGAAATTATCGCAAAACTGGTACGGAACAATAGAAGTCACTCATGCAAATGAGTAGATAAAGTGGTGAACTCTAAAGTTTCCACATATTTTAACCATGATTGGAAGGATTGAACGCATGCTGAAAAAATGTTTTTGCAGATTCGCGTTTTCTTACTCCGCAGATTGAGTCGAAAACGTTAAAATAGAGGTTCATCCACAAATGCCATTAGTTAACAGGTCGTTAGCCCCTATTGTCCGCGGTGTTACAAATTAGACAGCGTTAGTAGTTTCTTAGATACTTCGGTATTCCAAATTACCAGCAGGGTTCCAAATGTGCTGCACTTGCTCTGCATTTTAAAATTCATTGCATTGCAGCTTTTACGTATTAAAATATATGAAATGTATTTTTGTAGCTCATCCTACGCGTGGAATGCGTAGAGTAAAATTCTTATAGTCAGTTGCCATATTAAAATTGTATTTTCCTATTACAATAATTAATTAATTGGCTTCGTCTATAAGAGTATTCTAACTCTTCCTTGAGGAAGGTGTTTTTGTCTTCAAAGCACTGCTTACACGTATCGCACGCACACGTGTAGGCAGAAATTTACAAGAAAGTTAGTATTAAGAACTCTATAATTTATTGGTGTATAAAAATCTTAACGGCGTTACGCGTACTGCTGAATATATACACAGTGGCGAGCAAAAGTGTGAACATCTAATGCTGCCCTTATGAGAAGCGCGGTAATGATTAATAATTTGAATTATTTCATAAACACCAGGTTATTATAATTACAAACTGGCAATGAGGGTAGTAAATAAAACGCGACGCTATCATTTTCGTTTGCACTAACAATGTGCAGAATATTTCAAACAAATAATAGCTCGATGCAATGTCTACAGTTTTTGGACGTCTCGTTAGAAGTGTAAAGAACAAATGGTAATGGAAGAATAGAACAGTAGTTGCGATTTGTTGACGATTATAAAAAGAATAGCACGCTTTTATTGTAAAATCCGCCACGTTTCAGCAGTCTTTAAATTGTTTGAACCGCGACAGTCAACGTGAAGCCACTTACTTAGCGAAGGAAAAAAGAAACTGATCATTTCTTTTCGTGATAAAGGTTTATCACTACGTAAAAGTACAAGTTCATGTGTGACGCGAGTCAGACAATAGTGGCACAAGATAAGAAAAGCATATGGTTGTGCCTCAACTTAGGCAGAGAATGGTAGATCGCGATTTACAAATTTGCGATAGGGGGGCGCGTGAAATTTCCCGACGCATTCGTTCGGAATGTACAAAAACACCGAAGATAGCAGTGCAAGAATTAAATAGAAATAAGGGCTAGTGAATAGACAATTTGAAATAATTTTTTAGAGTACTTTGAAAAGAATTGGCATAAGAGCTAAATAAAAAACACACACACACACAAATTTGCTTTTTCTGACAAGAATGTAAAACTACGAAGAGTATTTGTTAATACCTATAGGGAATGGACGATCGGATGATTGGAAGGGGATGATATGGCCCGATAAGTAAAAAATAAATCGATTTGAATCGTATGGAAGATCCTGGTACTGGACCCTCATCAGTAGAAGCAGATCGAAAGTAAAACAGACCACGAAATTTGGAGGCAGATTCATCATGCGTTGAGGCTGTTTTTCGCACAAAGTTGTTGGTATTTTAGTAAAAATTGAGGGGATCATACGGGATGAACAGTATTTAGATCAGAGTTGGGCGTGATCAATTACTTTCGGTGCAATTGCTAGTAATTATGCAGAGCAATTACATCTTAATTGTCAATTGTAATTGTCCTGCACAATTACGATTTCAATTACAATGCAATTGTCCCGCAGAATTACGATTAAAATTACAATGTAATTGCAATTGCCTTACACAGTTACAATTACGAGCTATGCAAATATAATTGCGCAACACAATTACATGTGGCAATTACAATTGTAATTGTGGTCAAGTAAATTGACGATTACAAAAAGTAACGTGTAAATGAATTACATAATTACGTTTCAAACGTATTTTGTAATTTGTAATTTGCAATTTGTAATTTGCAATTTGTAATTTGCAATTTGTAATTTGTAATTTGTAATTTGTAATTTGCAATTTGCAATTTGTAATTGATTACGTTTTGCCCTACTCTGATTCAGATATCTTACAAAATAATTTTCCCGGCAGTTGTTAATTCTTCTATACTCTATTGGATATAATGAAAATGAAGCGGTTCGCGAGAGGAAAACCTGATATTTTTTAAACGGGCAAATATTATGCTAAGCAAATAAATTTTCTGAAGGTCAAATTTTTCGAGATTCCAAGGTCATTGTCGGTTTTTTTCAAGTACCACGATATATTTTCGCTGCCGTGTTCTTAAAGCTGACAAAAAAGCAAATAATCGAGTTCAAACCACGCGTGACATGTTGACCTTCAAACGACCTTGAACTACACAAAGGACGTTTCGATGGAAAGAGAGGAACTACGTAAATTTTTTGCGTGTCGGTGCAAATATGTAGCCGTTTATTTCAGAAGACGTTCAAAAGAATTGCAAGGTTTACAATGAAATTTTCACAACGACAGAAAACATGCGGGGAAGAATTCGACTTCTGTGTACCGCCATCGCTCCCTAACTTATCGAAACTGCGGAACAAAATTATTCACTCGTCCTATTCGAAAATGTATGAAACTTAAGGATAATCATTTTGATGATCTTCTGAGATAAATAGCTACAAATTTACAAATCTTACGCTCTTCCATTCTTCCCATAAAAACGTCTTTTTTGTCGCTCAAGGTCATTTGAAAATCAATGTATCATACACGGTTGCACTCGGTTTTCTGTCAGCTTTAACAATATGACAAGGAAAATGTATTATCCCGTTTCAAAAAACGACGCTGGGATTGAAATCTCGAAAAATATGATCCTGATAAAATTTTTTTTTACTTATCACGATACTTACCCCTAACAGAACACAGCTTCCGCTCTCATTTTTTCCCATCATCGAAATCAAGCGAGATATTTAAGTTAAGGTGCTCAGGTTAGGGGGGGGGGCATCGTTTATAATAGTTTTATATTAAAATTTTGTTGAAGTATTATGTTATGGGTTCTTGTCAATTATTTACAGTAAATGTGACGATGTTTAATATGTTACGTGCATAAATTGAAACTACTCTGATATTTATTGTATTAAAGAAATAATTATCGACTATTATTTAAACAAACTACTAATAATGTATTTTAATTTCACACATTGAAATAAGAACACGTTTAACAATTAACGGTAATTGTTTACAAAAGGTTGTTGTTAAGGTCCACATTCTGAACAAATTTTCCCTATATTTAGGTGCAGGTTACAGTTGCTCGGCTTTAGTTTCCGAGATATTCGCAAAAAAATTCAGATCGGTATTTGGTTGGGGAGAGAACCGTCTAGCGCCCCCCCCCCCCACGGGGGGGGGGACACATTTTTATCTTATATCTCTCAAAAGTTGGCTGCTAAACCGATCGAACCCCGACCAATTAACGATTTGTGTGTGCATGCTTCCTTGCGTCGTCACATATACATGTGCGTCCAGAGGGCGGTGCAAAAGGGGCAGTTACCCCCTTCCACGACTTTTGAGAAAAAATCGCTTATTTTTAGAAACTGATCTTTATTAAGTTTATACTAACAAAAGTGAATATTTCTAAATTTCGGATTTGAATTTTTAATTAAATTGGCGCTACAAAATCAGTTAAAGAAAGCAAACGGGTTACTCGTTTTTTTCATTGCTGTATTTTTCTTCACCGTCGCCCCAGTGTTGCCCCCTCCTGGAAAAAAGTCTACGGACGCCGCTGCACGTATACCGAAGTGCGCTATTAGAACATTCATAACTTGGTGAGCGGGAGCACGGGAGTTTGTTTACATTACAAGAACTGTGTGCCATCTCAAACTAACCGTTGGCTATCATTTTACGCAATTTTTTACGTCAGAATGAAGCGCACTCGTAATCTAACACGGGGAGGACACCATGTGGTAGACACCGATTTTGATGAGCCTTGGCAAGTTGGATCTATGTCGAAAATAAGTAGATAGGTGTCCGAGCGTTTCTGCTAATGGGCCTTAATAACAGAGATATTTGCATGTAAATTATTAAAAATTTCATAGTGGCCGTGGGGTTTTAGTGCGTAAAAATCCCACACTACCCTAGCGCCCCCGGGGGATTCCCCTCTGAAGGAGTCGGGGTGCAAATTGAAGATTTCCCCAAGTTAAAAAATAAAATTATAAAAAAATATAATTTATAAAAAAGAATTTATTAAGTTTTTTTTTTAACGTGGAGACATCTTCAAAAGACACCCCGACGCCTCCAGAAGGGAAACTCCCGCGTGCACCAGGGTAGTGTGGGATTTTTACCCACTAAAACCCCACTGCCGCTATGAAATTTTTAATAATTTACACGTAAATATATCTATTATTAAGACCTATTGGCTGAAACGCTCGGACACCTATTTACTTATTTTCGACACAGATCCACCCTGCCAAGGCTCATCAAAATCGGTGTCTACCACACGGTGTCCTCCCCTTGTAAGTATAATTAAAGCTATTTGCGAATATTTCGGTAACTAAAGCCGAGCGACGGTAACATGTACAGGAAAAAGTTATTTAGAATCATGTCCCCGACAATATATTTCAAGGTCATAGAATCGGTGGGGACTGCCCTTTTGTAAATAATCAGCCAATTAACTAATTACCTTTCAAGTACATATATTTTTAGATGTGCTGATAGAAATTTTACTTTTTTTTCTTATGCTGAAAAGTGTGAAAACGGTAGTAGTTAGTTAGTTTGCTATGAAGTAAAACTTCCAATTAGCAAAGATGCTATTTATAGATAGGTATTCGTGTTGAGGAATATCAGTACGAGCAGGTAGATCGGAGTCTGCAAGACCTGTTTTCGCGCAGAGTCATAAGGGTTACGAAGATCAACATATTTAAGAAGTTCTTTTACGGTTTTAGACGTCTGTGTTAGCGATACTTAACGTGAGCAATTTGAAATCGTCATTCCGCCTAAGGGTACGTGAGTACGTTTACGTTGGAACTGCGATAAACGATCAGAGCGGCGATGAGACCGAACCGCAGAAATACATCCTACAGTTTTATAATGGAAGTGTTTACATTGAAGCCTACTAACAACTAGATGACCGACGATACAAGCCGTCGAGAGCCAAATACCTATTATTTTTCCTTCGCTATTATCGTCGTTCTTACCGTTGATACATAGCCTTACCGACGATGAATACAGACAAATTAATAGGCGACTTGTTTATTAGATCTCCTTTATGGGATAAGACAGATACAGATCACCGCAACATTTTGATTTTTGAATATGTTATAGAGGACCGAAAAATAAGAAATACGTGTTTTTTTTATTTTTCCCCGGTTTCATATTTGGGGGGTGAAAGCTGCGTTGAAAGTTAGGGTTGAAAAATCATTTTTGTGGAATATCTCGAGAACTATTAGAGATAGGGGAATAGTGTCAATGGACGAATTTTGTGTCTTTGAATGCGAAATATCACTGACTCACCAGATTTTCAAAAATCCACAAAAATGATTTTTCAACCCTAACTTTGAACGCAGTTTTCACCACCCAAATATGAAAACGGGGGGAAATAAAAAAACGCGTATTTCTTATTTTTCGGCCCTCTATAACATATCCGAAAATCAAAATGATCGGAGGCGGACACCTAAAATAGTCTCCTTGTTAGATAAGTTATGGGATGAAGTTAAATTAAACACTGCTCAATGTTTACGTTTACTGCGTCGCCGTTTTCCCGGTGTATCATTTAGCGGGACTTGGGGATAGCAATTCTTATTCAGAATCACTCCTGTTAAATGGTTCATCTTTGCGAAACCTTAAACGAAATTTTACTACGCTACGCACCTCCGTTATTAACACACCAGAGAAAGATATTTTTGAGCAGCTTTTATCGGCGCCTGATCGACGCTGTTATAGCTTCTATCTCAGCTCCAGCATAAACGTACCCTAAGGCGTCACTAATTATTTTAAGTAGTAACGCAGCGTGATATTTCCTCTTTTAGCGTTATGTATTTGACCTTTACGAAAACGACTCGCGATGATTTCTAATGAAATATACATAAATGGAATCTTAGCTTCCTGATCGAAATTTATTATTAGCATATGCTTTATGTGGTTTCATTGCAAAATAAGAGCATTTTTTCTCTTTGATAATTAATAACGAAAATTATTTTTAAAGTAACCGATTAAGGGGGAACACCACTGCGACGGCAAGAAAAATAAGCCATTTTTAGGAATTATTTTCAGGAATAATTTACAGCTTTCGTATTAAATTTGTATTGCCTACTTTTGGTAGAATGTCTCGTGAGGCTATAAAAAAATGAATAGAAAAACATGCATAAGTTTTAATATATTAATTAATCTTCTAAACATCCTTCCAGCAGGATGTGTAACTGTGGAACAGCAGGTCCGAAATCATATTTCATTTTTTGTTTATAAACTATATGAGTGTGGTTTACGTTGCACGTACGGATTTTTTGTATTGGAAACGAATTTTTTTAAATACGCTCGAAAAGCTGTCCATCTTATTTGCAGATCTTCGAAACTTATTCTTCTAAAGCGCACCATTTTTACAAAAATAATTTGTTTAGAAAATCGGTACGTGCAACGGACACTACACTCATATAGTTTATTACAAAAAAAGGAAATTTGATTTCAGACCTGCTGTTCCATAGTTGCACTTCCTACCAGCGCACGTGAAGAGTCTAGAAGATTAATTATTAATGTATTAAAATTTATGCATGCTTTTCTATTCATTTTTCTTTATAGTCTGTTATAGTGAAACTTTAAATTATTCCTGAAAGATTCTTAAGAAAGGCTTATTTTTTTAAAAAGTGTAGATACATTTCAAATATATGATTATTTTCTTCTTTATTTATTAGTGTCGTATCTCCTGTATTTTTGTATAAAAGTGTATGTTATTCTTTTGATACATACTATATCGTGTGATTACATTTCACGTTATAGATCATGATTATCATGATATTCTTGCCGATACGAATTCTAGTTATAACTATTAAATAATGCACACATTTTATACATATGTATATATTAGGTTATTCCTGTATGCAAGGTGACTTTTGTTATACGTATTTCTCATAGCGTAGTAAAATCTTACGGATTTTGTATTAAAATCTATTTTAATTACATTTTAATTGCATACGTTGTTGTCGCCTTTTCTCAATTAAAATATACAGTTCTAATGAAAGAACCCTACGCTGCGGGACCAAAGTTCTTTGTTTTTCTGTTAGACTGCAAACAGTTTAATTTGCTCATAACAAAACCATTTAATAATTTTTTGATTGTAAGGTAACAGTTCGCGATAGATAAATTCTTTTCTATCGCACCGAACAGACTGTAAAGGTTTCTGCGAATATAATTCTAGTTTCGGGGTATTGAAATATTACTATAACATATCTGCTGCCCTTAGTTATAATGTTAGTTACGGCGTGGGCTATACAGAGTGTTCCATTTGAAGTTTCGCACGTATTTCGGATTCCGCGGATAAAGAACGACCTGGAGGTTCAACGAAGTTAAGTTTTGAACGGCAATAAATGACCGCGAATGACCTTGGAACACCAACGTGTTATAGGTCGATGAATTCGTCATGGAACAGGCTACAAGTCCATCCGAATAAGAATATACGGTTCTATTTAAAAAAAAACCAAGGTCACCTTGAAATCTCGAAGACACGTGCAGCTAGATAAAATTTGTCACCACCAAAAGATGTGCGCCGTGAAACAAAATAAGTTTTACTTGAAACACTTTTTTCAGTAACGAATAGTGTAGGAGATAATTGCGTGCGAAGCTTCAAATGGGACACCCTGTATACACATAGCATTGTAAGTTATTTTCTGACGAAATTCTTTGTTCAGATCATGTAAAACACAGGGCAATACATATATCTTTTTATGCGAGATGTATGAACCGTTGTCAAATCGGTCTAAGAGGGTGAAAGTAGGGTTGTTACCTTTTTTTACAAGAAAGCAACGTAAATTTGCTGTCGTGGAGTATAAAAAATTACGCTCAAATCCTGTTGGGGTTTGTATCTTCTGAGCAACCAGATTCAATTTAGCTTGCCCCTGGACAAAACGCAAATGTGGCGCCGGCCTAAGAGACAGCTGGCGCCACGTTCGCGTTTTGTCCGCGCCGGCGCCACATTTGCATTTTATATAGAAATCATTTGTTACGTCCCAAGCATTTCTTTTTAAATAACCCAGGGAAGAAGGGGTTTTGACCTGGAAATTTGCGAGGGCTCTTTGAATTATACAATAAGTTGTATTATTTAGTTCTATACTTTCTTTCGAAGAGGTTTTTAATAAAAAAATAATTTTTTCGTAACCATATGTTTCAAGATTTCAAAGTCATCGTAGTTTCTTTTTAAATGGGATTATATATTTTGGTTATTATAGTTTTATAACTGATGAAAAACGAATTCAGAGTACTTATTGTTAGAGGCGCAAGTTCGGCGAAGCTCTCTGTGTGTAACAAATGAAGAAATAAACGTATTTAGTTTGAATATAGTAGTAAAGAAAAGATAAAGCATATAAAACAATATTACATATTGATTGTTTTTAATTAAACAACATCCTATCATATATGACGCGGGAAGAATAATCTTCGTACCTGTGATAAAGTAGAATACAGGGAATGGTTAAAGAATCTATTATATCTGTTACTAACAATAATATTCTCGATAGTGTTAGTGGAAGATATTGCTGATAATCTGTGTGTAATTACATTCTTCTGCCATGTTTTCAGATAAATTTTATTCGAGGTTCCTCACCATACTCCCTCCAACATGACAGCCAAAACGGAAAAGACAAAACTGATTCCGCCGGACGGAGGATGGGGATGGGTGGTCCTTTCCTCTGCCCTTACTGTGAATTTGCTTATTCCGGGAACCGTAAAGTCATTCGGCGTTCTTTTCGTTGAATTTCTTCATGTTTTTAAAGCATCTTCCACTGCGGCCGCGTGGATGCCAGCTTTATGTTATTTCTTATACAACTCTTTAGGTAAATAATTTAACGCGCTCTTATTTTTCTAATTATCTCATTTAACATATTTTGTAATAATTAATACAATTACTTATAATTAACGTTATACGGATATTTCATCTTATTATTTCACTATTTCAGGTTGATTTTTGCGCTTTCAACGCTATATTAAATATAAATTAAAATTATAAAGCAAGACATATTTTATAGGTCCTTTATCGAGCATCTTGTCCACCAAGTACTCCTACAAAACAGTAACCATCATCGGTGGCACCTTCGCGGCGTCTGGAATGATGTTGAGTTATTTCGCAAACTCGGTTACCTACTTATATGTTAGGTAGGATACGATTCATCTTGGAATACTAGTCATTTTAAAGTACTATTATTATTCATATGCATAAGCAGCATGCAACAATAGAGCAATTTTAAGAAACTTTATAGTACTAAGCACATTTATTGCGCCTTAATAAGATTAATGTATACCAACAGTTTAAAATTTAATTATTTTTATAAAACATATCAGGCACCCACATAGGTATTTGCCGTTGATGTTGTGACTAAATAAATTGGTATAAATATTTAACAAAAACGTCAGCATTTGCATAAATTATAATCTCTCATTGCCCTACTAGACTATAAATACTCCCTCTATAAAATTTGTAATTTTTGTAAGAGAAAAAATTACGCAGTGCTTCTTTTAGGCTTTCTTCATTGAAAGAGTCCCTGTCAGATATGTAATTATCCGGAGTTAAAAACAAATAGCAGTCAAAAGAGGAGATATCTGGAGAGTACGGTGGATGACAAAAAGTATTCCAGCCAAGTCAATGGAATGGTATTCTTCATTCCTTTGTTGTACGGTCAAACTATCAGTAATCACAGATCAGCCAGATCTGGGTGCGTCTGAAAAAGATGTCCCTGGTTCTAAGTTTCTGGAACTAATTTCTAGCTGTACATTTAAAATTATGATATAAATTTTTAAAGTAAACAACCGCGAATAAGCTGTTCCGATATTTCCACACGACTGCTTAAAATACAATTATAAATGGACACTGTCCAAATTCTTTTATTTCTGTATTGTTTGGCATATGCTGAATGCTTTCCCAACGCATCAACGGCAAGGCTTCTGTGGTTACCTGGATATTTGTATATACGCAATATTTCGATTTACGAGTTGGCATCAGCACTTTCACATACTCTTGACCGTATGCCCAGCGATAAATTGTAATGCAGGTTTAATGAATGAGTAGGGGGTTAATTGGTTAGGTAGCAACGCATGCGCGCAAACACACATACAAATTGTAAGCCAGACATGCTATTTTTCTATCCAGCGCAAGGGCGTCCGTAGGCTTCTTTTCCAGGAGGGGGCAACTTTGGAGTGACGGTGAAGAAAAATATAGTAATGAAAAAACGAGTAGCCTGCTTGCTTTTTTAACTCATTTTGTAGTGCCAATTTAATTAAAAACTTAAATTCAAAATTTAGAAATATTCACTTTTTTAGTATAAACTTAATAAAGATCAGTTTTTAAAAATAAGTGGATTTTTCTCAAAACTCAGAGGGGGTTAACGGGCCTTTTGTACCCCCTCCCCCGGACGCCCCTGAACTCCGGCGCACGGGTACTTTGTACTCGGTGCACGGAAACTAATGTACGGCGAAAATCTTATTTGAACGTCCAGCTTGGAAACTTAACTCATCACTTAACGGCAATGCCGTGCCACCTGAAAAGACGCACTTACGTCGTAGTCGAAGTGATGACATAAGGTAGGCTCTTACAACGCCTCGCCTCGGCCGCGATTCCTCGACCGACGGGTCTCTCCTCGAGAATATTCCGAGGAAGAGAGGCGCAGTGAGCCGAGGCGTAGTGTAAACTAAATTGCCAAAATGCATAAGCAAAGCATAGGAAGAATAAAATGAGCTGACGCAAGGCGTAGTGGGAGTCTATCTACAGGATGCCCCAAAATTGAGGGACCATCCTGAACATGCAATATCTTGATGCAAAAAGACGTTCGTTCTCGAGATAGGGTAGGTGTACCGTTTGTGGCCATTGCATCATTATCTTATTTTTAAACTGCTTGCGTATCGTTATTATGTGGAGAATTTCACGTCATGAATATTCTGTTTAGTACACCGCCAGAAATATAAGGTTATATTTATTGCTTACACGAACAAATATTATATTTTTTAAGAAGTGGCCAAAACTGGTACTATATCTTAAAGTGGCTACAAATGGTGCATCTGCCCTATTAACAGTTGAATATTAACGGTCGAACTTCCGGGCCGCGCGGTTTATATTCGAATACTTAGATTATTCGAATATTCGTTACGGCCCAAGAGCATGCGAGCGAGTTAATATCTCGAGAACGAAGCCTCGGATCCTAAACTGGCAAAGGACTTTCCGATGTCTTTTTGCGTCAGGATATTGCATGTTCAGGATTGTCCCTCAATTTTGGGACAGCCTGTACACGACGCAATGCCACGGGTCAAGTAACTGCCAGATCTGGCTAACGCGCGCCGGCAGTAGTCTAATGTACAGAAGTCCCTCGCGCATTTTCAACAATTAATTACTTGGAAACGAAGCCTCAAATGCATTTTCATCATTCTTGATTTTCGTCTTATTTTGGCATGTAGAACCACCCCTTAATGTTTCTGACACCTGTTGCCAAAAACATCATGAAGATATAATAAACAATATAGAAGTTAAAATTCTCATTAATGTTAGCATGTGTTCAATTCAAAGCACGGAGTGAGCTTGACGAAACTTTTCTCTTAACCTTGCGCCACTCAAAGTGTTAAGGGACTATTTTTTCGATCACTTTCTTGAAATATATGTCAATATCAATGCTTTGACGATATGCTTAAAATCTGAACCTTTAACTCCAGTCATTGCAAAAGCGGATTGCTCATTACAGGCTCATTACTTTGGGATATCACTTGTTTGACGAATAAACTTCTGCGTCTGCTCTTGTTGTAAAGGAGGCAAACCTTAATTCGTATCATTAGACATGGTTTAGTAGAAATCCACCATTCATTAAAGCAGCATTACAAATTAGCATCCAAAGCAGCGCTAGCTTATAGATGGAATTGACAACAACTCGCATATCGTAGTATTATGTATATAAAATAGTGAGGAAACATATGGAGAGTGCTGAAAATTTATTTTGTAAATATAGCTATGGCTTAATGGTTGGAATTGGTGCCGGACTAACATTTCCACCAACAGTGTATATTGTAACTGCCTATTTTGAAAAACTTCGAGGATTTGCGAATGGTTTGTGCATTTCTGGAAGCGCGATCGGAACTATAATATTGCCACCATTCTTACAATATCTTCTAGACAGTTTCGGATACAGGTAACGAATTCATGTTACATACAATACATTAATAATTCCAATTGTTTAAATTTTGTAAGCCAATTCTTTCAGACTAAAACCAAAACTAAAATGTTCACGTATCTGTGTACGCATTCTTTTGTGAAAGTCCACTGATACCTATTAGAGATGTACCGACTGGTGTTTTGGCCGACTAGCCGATTAATCGGCCCCCAAGAAGCCGACTAGTCGCCGATTACAAAAGTGGCCGGACAGTTGGCTTAAGGAGTTACGCCACCCTGAGACGCTCAAACCTAGACGAATTTTTTTTGCAGCTACTATGAGCTTGAAAATTATTTCTCCACTTCTTATGCGTAGAGCATGTATTAGTGCATATATTGTATAAATACTATACAGAAATGTTAAAAAATGGCTGAGTTATTTGTTGTCCCGTGAAGCTCCTCCGTGTGAACGGTGTACCAAATATCACACAAAACTATTTGTCTGATTGATTTCAAACTTGGTACACATATTCTTAATGGTATTATCTACAATGTAGCATATCATTTTCTTTATGCGATAACACATTCGTATATTAAAAATGTTTTAAGTTTGTTTTGTCAGGTGAAAAACAAATAATTTTCTTCACCTTGCTCTTATTTGTGCAATTTTTTTTTCTCAAATCCATATGCTACATTGTAGGTATTTTATTAAGGAATCATCATGTTTTTCATTTCAGATGAACCTGGGTGTTATAATTTGGTATACCACTCACGCGTGTAACGACAAACAAGCTTCGCGGGACAACAAATAACTCAGCCATTTTTTTATATTTTTAATACATGCTCTACACATAGGAAGGAAAGCAATAATTTTCATCCTCATACTATCAGTAAAAAAAATCGTCTAAATAGTTTAGTGCTGCTTCGAGCACCTGAGGGTGGCGTAACCCCTTAACCGACTAGTCGGCCACTAGTCGGTACACCTCTAATACCTATGTGAAGTGTATTTAAATTCTCATACAGCTTTCCTTTCACTGACCCTAATACACATTCCACACTTGTCTGACAACATTTTATATTCGTATCGTTTTGTATTCACAATGTCTTTAAGTTCCTTAAATGTTTTCTTCGTGTCATAGTAGGTATATTGTTAGTCAATTGTTAATGCAATATTCATAATATTAATTATACAGGGTGTCCTAAAATCGTGCAGCACAATTAAATATGCAAAATTATCACGTTAAACAAAATGGAAAAGTCCTTTTACAGTTTCGTCACTTTAGACTTCGTTTACGAGATCTAAGCAATGCAAATTTTAGAATATGATCTCTAGCAATCGTCGTTTAAATCTCGAGTGATTTGTAGAACAAAAAACACGCGTCAGGCTCGACTCAGACGGACAACTTTAGAAGCCCATCACAACCACAAAACAGTGGTTGGGCTGTCTCTGGAATCAACTTCACATGCGTTTTGTCAACCACTAACAGCGAAAATTTCGTGGTGCAGTTTTTTTGTCGTCGATATTAAATCCATATTTATATTGGTTCTAACAATATTTCATAAATCAAAACGTGAAATAATAGTAGTATTAAATTCTTCTAAAGAAATTGCAGTAGAAACCATGCAATATTTGTGTACATTATTTGTCTTACTTCTAGCAATCCGAAAAATTCCCCACGAATAAATGTTTGCACAAAACAATAAAGCCCTTTTAGACAATCGAAAGTTTCAACATTTGAAATATCTATTCAGAAAAAAAAATTATCGTCTTTTTTAATTCGAATTAAGAACATTTTGATCACAATGTGAAAAAGTCAAGTACGTTATATAACAAGAAGAACATTATAATTGAGGCATTGAGAGCAAAAACGGACTAACCCACATTGAAAAAAAAAATAAATACTTTCCAAAAAAAATTATCTGTAATGCAGTCAATTCTTTTCTACGAACGTTTCTTTTTTAATTAATTGTTTAGGGGTTCTAATTGCAGAAATTTATCGTGTTTGCATACAATATGTGGAAACGGTAATTTAAATCTAAAGTTTTCTTAGCAAAATCACTGAAAACTTGATGTATTGAGGAACAATTATACCAAGTGTTCTGGAATTTTCGTAAAAAAATTGACTAGTCGATTCTGGGGGTGATAATAAACCATAAATGTACAGAAATATCGCATGATTATATAGTCTCAACTCACGAGTAAACAAAATACTGCTAATCAAAGTTGCTAATTTTTGCAAATTTTAACATGTCTCGGGTCTCTAAATGAATCTTTATTTTCCAGCTCGAGTCGAAACATCTATAAATAAAATTTAAAAATATATTCCCTATTAGATCTGTTTAAGTGCAATTGATCTAGAATTCGGGAGCGATACAAATTACGTATAATACAAAATCGTTTTTTGGAAAATCTTTGCCCATCCATTGGTAGGATTTACATGAGTAAGAAAAAGCAGGTGTGAAAGAGAAAAAATGAATAGCAATCGAATATGAAAATAACCCAATAGGATCCAAATCACATCGTGTTTATTTTCATCAGAACAATCTCATTAATATGTTAAACATATTTTCATAAGAATAAAACCAAAAATTTAAACATTTAATTTGTCATTAAGGCTGTGGTTTTTAAATGTTGAAAACTGTGGTTGTCATACACTGACAATATCGGTGCTCGCGCATCGTGCTGAGCATGGTATCGCAGGGTGCCCAAGCACTCATCTGAACAGTGTATGAATAAGCACCGTTTTCAACGGTGAAAACCTTTTTCCGTGTACTCAATAGGTTAAAGGACCCAATTACTGAAACCTAACCAATTACTATCACCTTAAGCTATTTTACTTAAAATAACGTATATCTATAGTATAGATTATGGGTTGAATTACATAATTCTTTTTGTGTATGACTTTACAACGATTATTTATTCGTTATTTTAAGTAAAATAGCTTAAGGTGACAGTAATTGGTTAGGTGTCAGTAATTGGGTCCTTTACCCTAGCCGCCGGCACGTTGGCTCGTGTCTTATTTCCGTGGCGTACAACGAATATAGCTCGCGATCATACAACGAATATTTACTGTATTCCTATTATTATGGACATCCTGTATACCATAAATACTTTTCAATTGTCTAACAAGGAAAAGTCTCGAAATGTAACTGTGACTTTTTAATATACGATATACCTATGTACAACTTTATATACAATCCACCGAAATATTTTAAATCTGTTCAACAAACAAATGACAACCATTTAATATGGGTCACTGGCTGTCCCATACAGGGTCGCATTTGTCACAAGGCACACATTAGGCGCAAACTGCTGCCTCACTCTCTATGGGGCCACATTTTAAAAATGTGTATGAATTTATTTAACTGAAATAGACTCGGTCCTTTGGGGCTTCATAATAATGTTACACCTAGGGCCTCCAAAAGTATGAATACGGCCCTGGTCCTACATATAGGGCGATTCTCTCACTAGAGTCCTCAAAGGCAATGCCGCCGGCAATAACGTGCCTCACTCAGTTTCGGGCAGAAATGGGCATTATCTAGATAAAAAATTATTTAAATAACGAGTGGAAAAAAAGATAATTTATTTTTATTCGCTATTCGGAGCTTCGAATAACGCGATTTACATATCTTCTACTACGCTGCCGAAAGTTATTCGAAGCCTTCGAATAAAAGTCGAATAACGTACGGATAAAGGTGAAAACTTTATTCAACGGTTCGAATAAACGTTCTTCGAATAAAAAAATTATCTTTCGCCGTCGAATAAATGTATTTATCCGTGGTATTTCGAATAAAGATAGATCGTGTTATTCGAAGCATTGAATAACGAATAAAGATAAATTATCTTTTATTCGACGTTATCTAGATAATTATATTTGCCCATCTCTGAACTAGTGAGTGACTCAAACTTTAACATTGAATATCTCGTGAACTATTAATCATCTACGTTTAATACTATGTATTACCAGTTTCAGAATTTTAAGTTCTATTACTTCCCTGCTAAGACAAATATTATTTGATTTTTCAGGGGTGCGGTGTTAATTATGGGTGCAGTTACTCTAAACACGTTGGTCTGTGGCCTACTGTATCATCCTGTTGAGCAACATATGATTACAGTATCAATAGAGGGGGGAATTGATAACGAAGCCCTGACTATAGATGAATCAGCTCTTGATAACAAGAGTCAAATATCTAGTCCAATATTACAGGACCCTAAAGACACAGGGAATAATACTAAGACTAAGCAGCTACAAATATTGTCTGAACTCCTTGATAACACCGCGTCCACTACTGAGAATGAAACATCGGCATACAGTGATACGAAGAAAGAACACAGCGGAGATGAGAGTACAAACAGTAATTTTAAAACAAAACAGTGTCTAGAAAATAGAAACAACGAAACAGGTGAAGGTAAAAAATATGCAATGGAAAAAGAGAATACATTCGAAGCGAAAAATAAAAATTTCAACAAAGAAAAAGGAAATACTCTTAATTATCAGAACATTAATTTATTACGACGAGAAAGCAATACATCTGAAACACATGTAATGACCAATAAACTACAGATGGAAAAGCCGGAATTAAATAAATATTCACAGGACAAAAGCAAAAATGAAAAAGTCAGCGAAAAACCAAAAACGGATGTAGAGAAATTGTCAGAAAAATCAGTATCCGAAATAGCGTTGCCTACAGTAGACACAAAAGACAAATCACACTTTTTTAATCTGAGTGTGCTTAAAGATCCAGTTTATTTAGTAATTCTAATTTCAAACTCCACTCCAGCAATCAGTAATACCAATTTTATGCTTCTATTACCTTCTTATGCTATTTCGCAAGGTTTCGATAAGAACTCTTCTGCTCTGCTTCTGTCTGTGGTTTCTGCTCTTGACTTAGTTGGTAGAATCGGTGGTGCTTCATTGTCGGATATAGATTTTGTTCCCAAATACTACTATTTTGTTGGTGGACTTGGCACAAGTGGACTAGCTTTAGCGCTGTTACCCATGGCGACGAGTTATACAATGCTTTCCGTTTTTTGCGCATTGTTTGGATTATCATCTGGTATGTATATTGGTATCACAACAGTAATTCTGGCAGATATGCTTGGCACAGAGAATCTTAGCTCATCATATGGAATATCTTTGTTCGTTAATGGAGTTCTTCAATTACTTGGACCGCCTGTCTGTGGAGTAATATTTGAGAGTATAGGATCATACAAACCGATCTTTTTAGCTTTTGGTATTATACTTATCCTTGGCACTGCCTTGTGGGCAGTTGTACCCCTTATAAAGAGGCATAATAAAAAAGATGTGCAAGCTGTATAACAGTGTATCGCTACTAGTGTTATACAATGAACTTTAAGCACATTTAAGTAAACTGAAGTATTTCTAGGTTTTCCAACATCTGTATTATATAAGTGCCACCTGATCATCAATTTTTTCGCAGTAAATCCTCAATCCATTAGGAATATTTAATTTTTATTTTGTCAACTTTATCGATTAACCTTTTTTTACTTGAAGGTGTATATTACAAATGTGCATTTGATACTGCAAATATTTATACATAATTATAATATACCACGATTTTATGTACAGAGACCAATGACGATCTGTGCAACTCAATACTAATGCACGTCGCCCTGGAAAAAACGCTTTCACCCCTGTGCATTTGTATTTGTTTGAAATGATTCATTAACAGGCAATGTACATCAAACGTAAAATAATTCGTATCGTACTAGTCAAATACACGAAAGCCACTGGTGAAGAAAGCGTCCGTTCCTAGGCGAATTCCGATTTCGTGCAATTGGTAATACCCAAGCGAGGTGGGCATAAAATCATTACACCTTCGACCCCACAATGGTGCAAATTGAAGCGACTGATACATTGCTACAACAAATAAATTCATATACTAGAATTAAAAGGTTTCAATTTATTCAGTTTCTATTACATATATGAGGTAGGTTTAGTGACGTATTTCTTCATTTCTGTAACACTTTGCACATTTCAATATAACATTATGCAACATACATTGCAACAGTAAATTCGTGAAAATAAGGAACGTATTTGTTGCAATATAACACGAATCGTTTGTGCCCAGAGTGGATTAATGCAGATATACTGCTCGACACTATTGTTAAACGATTTTATTTAATTTCATTTCTCTGTCTGTGTGTTTGTCCATTTGTTTCGTTTAAATCTTGTAACTCAATTTTAACTCATTTCCATAAATTCAATCGACTTGGAACTTTGCAGGCATACGTAGTTATGAGGGCAATACAACAATTTGAAAAACTCCTCCCCGAGACAAAGGACAATGTTAAGTCCCAGAGGGGGTTACTGACTTACGAGCGTACAGCAATTGCTATACACCATTGGAAAGATTTCGTCAAGACGAATCGATTGATATCATTTTTAACTTCGAAATCAGATGGGATCGCCTCGAAAAGTGGCCTCAAAGTTCGAGATTTTGCAGTTTTGAACAAAAGAAACCGGTAGTAAAATTCGATCCGACGCGAGGAACTTAGGGTAGGCACCTGAGGAAACAACGAGGGATGTAAGCGATACTTTAGCAGTTTGGGGTGGCAAATGTACCTCATGGCCTTCATTTCAGGATCGTATTGGGCCTACGTTTGCCCCATGGGCCACTGATCCATTGGCCATTTCGTACTGGGTAATGGTAAAGGGGCCCAAGCGGCAAACGCAGGACCAACACCGCCCTGAAATAAAGGTTATGAAGCACATTTGCCGCCCCAAACTGCGAGAGTATCGCTTACATCCGTCGGTTTTTCCTTAGGTGCCTATTCGAGGTCCTCGGGCCGGAAGGGATTTTACTATCGGTTTCTTATGTTGAAAACCGCAAAATCTCTAACTTTGAGGCCTTTTTCAAGGTGATCCCATCTGATTTTGAAGTTAAAAAGTGTCATCGATTGACCTTGGCGGGATCTTTCCAATGGTATACATATAGCATTCGCTATACGCTCGTAGGTCAGTAATCCCCTGGGACTTAACATTGTCCTTACATCCCCTATAATTTTAAACCCCTGTAATTAATTAAAAATGAATTGTGATTTGTTAAAAATGAATTGTAATTTGTTAAAAATGAATTGTAATTTGTTAAAAATGAATTGTAATTTCATCAAAATGAATTGTAATTTCTTAAAAATGAATTGTATTTTTTTAAAAATAAAAATTAATTGTAATTTGTGAATGTTCAGATATACCTATTTGTTTCAAAAGTTTTCAAAGGAGATATTTCAGTGGGAATTCATAAGAAAAAATTCGTTGCAAAACACAAACACCAAAAAGCAAAAAATATATAAAAAAAATAAGTGAACCGATTCCATTTAACTTAGTCAATAATGCACTAAAAAGTAAAAAATAATTATTTTCTTGTATTACAATTTCGATGGTGATATGCGGGTTTAAATAAAATCATACATGTGAGCTCTGTGATTATCCTTTTTTCAATTGATTTGAGCAGTTCTACAGGATAATCACAGAGTTTGTATGACTTTATTTAATGTCACATATCACCATCGAAATTGTAGTACAAGAAAATAATTATTTATGGGCAGAGAGCTGCGTGCTAGCGGTGCCCTTTGAAGGCAGGTGTGCCCGGGCGCTGCGTAGCACCGGTGCCCTCGATGGCCCGCCGGAGCCCCGCGGAGGGCCCCCCATCCATCCGCGAGCGCACGATCACGAAAACCGTGCAGCCAGTTACGCTCAGGCGTTCCGAAGGTCAAGATTCATATTAATAAACTATATATTATTTACCCCACATATTTTTTACTTTTTAGTGCATTATTAAACAAGTTAAATAAAATCGTTTTACTTAAAAAACATTCTTTTCGTATATTTTGTTTATCGATCAATCAGACGAAAAGTTAAAAGAAACTCATATAAACTAAATAGTGTACCATCTGATACATAGATGGCATTGTTCTAAATTATCAGTTATTACTTAGAAGATGACGTATTGTTTCAAATTTAAGAATCAATAAACAAGTGACTATTCAAATCGGCAAACTTTATCGTCGAAAAAATGTGTCGCAATAAATTAGACCTTGTTATAAGTTTTCTAAATTTATATGTATTCGGGTATTCAAATTGTTTTCTCTGTCTTATTTACTTGTTGCATGATTTTTAAAAAGATTGTATATGCCTTTTCTTGGGCATTTATTTTTCATTTATTCATGTATACATTAATTGAAATTAATTATATCTTCAGCAAAAAATGGTGTCGAGTAGTATATACCTGACGCAAATTTAATTGGCCTCTCAGAGTCACTTCTCCAACTGTGAATGATGCCATGAGTAACGCCTTCTGTTGCAGTGTTATTATGTACCTCATTTTTCTCTTATAACAAGTAGACGAGTGGGCATCTTTGAACTTCTATCAGTGCTCGTAATAGTAAAGCAACTTTCGTTTACTGGTACTGCTAGTCAAACCTGTGTCTTTCACTTTCACTTTCACTTTACATACATATCTTGCTTTTTCATTTTCATTCCGCATATCTTCATATCGTTAGTCTAATATCGCAGTTTCCTTCATACTGTTTAAACTTCGTGCCTGACAATAAACAATTTGATGGAACGAATATACATTAAAACACAAACTGGAAGGGCAAAAGAATAATGGTAGGCTATGGTCAGGGTTATTCCCCAATGGCCTTGAGATGCCAATTAATTTTACAGTCAGTGTAATAACTTACAGCCTACTTAAAATAAACTTATTATATTTTTCTTTAGAAAGAGACAGTATACACCGAAAATAAAATTAATTAAAATGTCATATAGATAGTAGTCGTTATTTTTTCTTATCATATAATTATGAGTAACCACATGCATAAAATAATAAAAATTGAATAATGAGTTGAAAAAAGCAAGAATAAACACGAAGGAACATTTTCACATATCAGTTATACTACCTGATCATTTAAATTTTTACATTAAGATAATCATGTTATGCATATTTCACCAAAAAATAAAAATAACTGCATTCAACAACTAAAACAGTAAATAAGGATGACAATCGCATAAAAACTTTTTATGTATAACCCACAAATGTAATAGTATACGGGGTGTTCCACCTAAATATCTTCCTTCTTCAGATGTGATAAAAGAAAAAATATTTCATACATAATTTGAATGGTGCCTGCGGGTGAATACTCTGCGAGGAATACCATGTATGATACCATTCAAATTACACATGAAGTATTTTTTGTATAAACACAACTGAAGAAGATATTTAGGTGGCCTGTTTTAGATAGATTACTCTGTATAAGAGTGTAATTTTTAAAATTGTCATTTCAACATTAACAGAATAATAGTCTAATACAGTATGCTCTCGCTATGTGTTCGCGGCTCGGGGCTGGCGGCGAGCGCTTAGCCGTTTAGCGAGTAGCGGAGACAATTCCAAGGTGCCAATGGCGCGAGTGAAAAAAAACGAAAGCGAGCTCTCAGCGGCGTAGTACAGTCTATTCTCGTTATAAGCTCATTTCGACTATGCGTTGTATGCTTGGCCGCTATCCCCACCATTTCTTGGAATGCTTCGGTCGAGAGTGAGAGAATCCGAGTGAGCGAGAGGGGACTCTTTTCGTGCAACACTCACTGGCAGCTCGAAATAGTCGACGCTATGCGTTGTAAGCTCCCCGCCAACCCCGAGCGTGGAGCCTATAACGAGAATTTACTGTAAGGGCGCGGCCCGAATACTCTATGAAATGCTGAGGATAGTGAAGAGTACTTAAGGCTAGTTTATATTAGTCAAGTAACTCGGCTTAGTGAACTGAGCCCAGTGCTCGGCTCAATACTCGACTCGCACGATGCTAGTTTAGTATGACAGTAGAATAAATGGCGGATGCGAGTGCGGGTCAACGTCGTCGGCTTATTACACTGCATAAAAATTGTTTGTTAGGAGTGTATAACGTGTTATTGGATGAAGTTCATGGTCTTATAGAAGGTGAAAAAAGCAGAAGAAAACGGTTGTGTGTACGTGACGGGATAGGAAGGAGAAATCGATTAGGTGCCTTTGCACTTCTTCTCAAGAAACTTGCAGCTGAGGACGTTAAGGAGTACAGAATGTGTTTACGAATGACTCCACACCAATTTAACACTCCTTTGGGTACGGTTGCTACTAAAGTAAAGAAACAGGACACTTACATAAGGGAGGCAATTTGACCATAATTAAAGTTGGAAGTGACCCTGAATTTTTTCGCCACTGGAAACAACTACCGTTCTCTGAAACATTTTTTCAGGGTTTCAAAGCCCTCGATATCCAATCTTATACCAGAGGTTTACATCGCCATCTTCCAACCGACCTTTTGCACATCGCGTCTTTGTCGTGCTTAGCGGAAAGCGAGCATATTTGTTACCATTTCAGCTGCGTCACTGTCCTTCGACGGTGGTGGGGGAGGGTCAGTGTACGAGCTACTATAGGCCCGTCTTTAAATTACGTAGGCGTAATTTTGACGATTTCCTACCCCCTCCCTCCTCCAGTATAGGAATTCGTAAGATTTGATATTCCAACCCCCTCCTTACGTAATATTTTTCACACTTCAATTTTTTAGTTGTTAAAATTCTTTTAAAGGTTTATATAATTAATTTAGCTCGGTTTCAGGAAATTTGAACTAAATCTACCTTTCTGGGACATTAATGATAGAATTTGTATTTATTTAAAATTAAGTTAAACAGTATTACGTAAGGCGCTACCTGACTCACCCCGCCCTTGTAAGAAAACGTAAGAAATTCGCGATCCCCTTCCCCCCCCAAAAATCCTTTCCTAATTTAAGGATGACCCATACGCTCTCCACTCTACCACTTAATTCGACTACTAGGTCCTCGCCCGTTTACTCGACCAACTGTTTACACTACTTAGCCGAGTTAGATATGCTTTTTCACTCTCGCCTCTCTACTGTACCGTATACTTGATTAATGTAAACTAACCTTTAGTTACTGTTTGTCAGTATTTCTTTAGCAATCAGGATGACCGTATGAAAAATATAATATGTTTTTTTGTAGAATTAATATACTATATACTGAATATGAACGCACTTATGTACATACCACATAGTATCGTGTGTTTCTAAACAATTATTATAAAAATTATAAGGAAATTTGTTTTTTTTTTCATTCTAAAGTACCTAAATTCCAATTTAATTGCAAAATGTTTTCTGTCTACAATTATAGACATAAATTTCAAATGTTATTTGCAATGAAATAACATTTATACTATACTTGTGAGAAACATAATTGTATAATGAAAGTACTATGTAAAATAATTATATCAAGCGAAGTATTTAACAATAAGTATGAAAATAATATTTAAGGACATGATAACAGTGTGAAAATATTGCAAAATGTATGTTAATAATTGCACGACACAATTATTATTGTGAAAAGCGAATTACGTGTTATTTTATCATAAGACAAATGAATTTTCTGTTTCAATAGGTCTTTCAAAACTTGACAACTTCATCGAACTATTACTTCACTAGCTGCTATCAATTTTCAACAATTGCTTGGTGCTTAAAATCAATGTTGTGGCGAGGTTATTTGTAGAAAAGATGAGGTGTGAACTTTCCTCGAACTAAGAATACACTTTTATGTTCTCCTTACTTGAATTTTTTTACAAAACCTTACCCCGACAAACAATGTATGGATTCATCTGAAGATAAAACCAAAGAGGAGATATAATAAGAGGCGTCACTCCGGGCGGAACCTTTAAAGTCCTTACTTGACCTTGGCATTTAAATTGGTCGTCTAGTGATTTCCCTAGTTTATGTCTGTCCTTGTCGAGTGACGACTCTTATTATATCTCCTCTTTGATAAAACTTCAACGCGTATGTGTGATCTCAGGCTCAGCCTCGGCAGAGGTTACAGAGGGCGGGGAATGAAGGTGGCCAAATTACAGAGATTCGTTACATCCGTTCGAAGCATTAAAGCTAAAACTCGAAACGCATAACTACACACAAAAGACGAATGAAGACGTGACAGAATATATCTATGAAAAACTATCGCGGTATGATAATGCTTGTATGGGCGATCACATAATAGAGTGGAAAGTTGATAGACTTAATAACACACGACTTCGGGAGTATTTAGGTCCGCAGGATACCCTTTAGTATACCTCTTTCCACTTCATGTTCTCCTGATATATTGGCCAAAATCTGGCGAAAATTTTCAGAATGCACAAAATTGGGCTTTGTAACAGGAGAACATGCCGTCGAAAGAGATGGCACAAAGTAACGTCTCCGGAGAGCAAATCAAAGAGCGAGGAGTGGCGCAGAATTTTCGAACGCCTCTTGAAAGGCCTGCGCCTCTTATTTGCAACTTTAAGGCGATGCCTTTGAAGCTGAAAGGGTGTAGCCGGTTATGGTGGTCAAATGTGTCCTTGAACCGAATTCGACTCACGACGAATCATTCGAAAGCTTATTAAAAAAGAAACATTTGTGGCAATTTTCAACTTCGTATCTCCACCCGGAGGGTAGAAAAGGGCAGAAATAGGAAATCAAGTTTTTGTCGAATTTCTCCTATTCTAGGGGATGAAAAATTTTGAAAAAAATCAGAGGCATTTATGTTATCAGGGCACATATTAGAGAATTCTTTCAGATTTTTAAATTGAAAAACCAAGCTGTGAAAAATAAAAAACGCCAAAAAATGCTGAAAAATGCCGATTGTGTATCGAAGCAGGCTTGGCACTATAATTATATTTTTACTGTAAGTGCGTATGATTGTTACAATTGTCCTGAATTTTTTTCAGATTTTTAAATTGAAAAACCAAGCTGTGAAAAATAAAAAACGCCAAAAAATGCTGAAAAATGCCGATTGTGTATCGAAGCAGGCTTGGCACTATAATTATATTTTTACTGTAAGTACGTATGATTGTTACTATTGTCCTGAATTTTTTTCAGATTTTTCAATTTGTTGCGCCACAGTTAAAAAAATTAAAAACCGATTTTTTCGTCGTTTTTTCCGATTTTGACGCATAGTCAAAATGAGCTTACAACGAGAAAATACTGTATAGGGTTATTTACCAGCTCCGTTCTTACTGTTTCCAATATGTATTTAATATAATAAAATATATACATATGTATATGTATTAACTGTGAACATACTATTATTTAAACAATACTTAGAAATATAATTAATACTGATATACTCCTTTCTTACTGAACTCTCTTGTACCAAGTCACACTCTCTCAATATATAATCGTTCTTCTTTTTCATTCTGCATTCATACCAACCTTCTTCAGGTTTACAATACATTCTATAAAAGAAACTGATAGCCTACTTGACTTCTACTCGATTAACATTCTAAATAATGTTGAGATAAAAAGAGTTTCTCAGAAAATTCATGTTTATCTCTTGTATAAGTTCAAACTGGAACGTACTAAATCAATGATAGCTTGAAATATTAATCACGCTTGAGAGGAAAATACCATACTTAAATATTTTGAATACGAATCACTTGAATATGGTCCATATTCCAAAGCAATATTCTGACATTGTCAGTGACATACTGCACGCTCTGATAATACCAAAACGCGTTCAAACTGGTGGAAAACTATTTGCAGAATTGGGCCTTCGTAACTTGACAATAGTTCAATGCCTTTATAAGATTAAGAAGAGCAAAAAAATTGACATAGCGAATCTCCCATGAATTCAGCAAGCATAAGTAGGTTTGTTGCAACAAGATTTGCTCTTTAGAATTATTATGTAACTGACCCTTCCTCAGGCAATATCGGTACATGTGCTGAAAAGTGGATCCGATAAAATTGGTAAACATAGTACCAAGTGACTGAATGAGGATAAATCCTACTTTCAATATACTAAAACCTAATATTCACCCACAAAAAGACCACAGTCATAGTCTACTAGTATATGAAGGGGAGATCCATTTACTATTCTTTCTTAAAACCAAAAGATAATATTACAGCAGAATTGCAATGAACGTAGCACTGTACATCAGAAACTGCCTATAATACAGTTAACTTTAGAAGATTCAAAAGGATCAATGCTGCTATTTAATATGTACCTGTAAGAAATTGCAAGAATTGAGCTGTAAAACTATTACACGTCCATTTTATTCACCAAACCATTTTTCAACAGACTAGCAGTGATTTCAAAATCTGGGGACCTTTTGGAAGTATTTGTTAATCAGGATGTCATAAAAAATACATTGAAAGAATTTATTGAATTCAAAGACAGAAAAATCTTTGAATCAAAAATAAAACTCATTTTTCATTAGAAATGAGTAGAACCTGATATCTTCGGTAATAATTTTTTTTTTAAAAGTCAAATATAGTACTTTTGTTTTATAATAATTCCATAAGAATCTCTGCACTAAGCCAATATCACATACTTAAAAATTGAAAAAGGCTTTCATAATTAAAGAAGGTTCTCTTATATTTTTCTTAATTCCTACTCTTAACTAATTTCGTGCAAAAATTGATCTTGTGGGTACCTTGCATCAGAATCCTGGTGATATTTGAACACAAAATTATTTCACAAGATCCGTGAACAAAAGCCTACGTATATTAATAGTCTATGAAACATACAGTTTGGTCCCATTATAAGGTCGAGGGACAAGCTGTTCCCTTAACGAAACGGTATGAGCCCCTCGTCTTTTTAACCTTCTTTCAGTAATGCGATGCCGCCGTCACCTCAAAGAGGAGATATAATAAGAGGCGTCACTCCGGGCGTAACCTTTGAAGTCCTTACTTGACCTTGGCATTTAAATTGGTTGTCTATTCGAGCGGGATATTCAAATCGACTAAATGTACCTTACCGCAATTTGCTGATTATTGCCGAAGTTTATCGTGGGGTACCGATCATTGCCGAATAGGCATTTAAATTAGTTGTCTAGTGATTTGCCTAGTTTATGTTTGTCCTTGTCGAGTGACGCCTCTTATTATATCTTCTCTTTGGTCATCTGGAACGAAATATATGACTTGTCGCTCTCGCGTGCCCTCTCGCTCATTATCAGTCTCTCACACTCGCCGCGGGAACTACAAAACAAGTATGTAGCGGGCATAGAAATGTTCTCTTAACGGAGCGTAGGAGTCGCCCTTATAACGGGACAACACTGTAATTTTGATTTTTGAAAACAACAAACAACATTGCTAACAATTATTTAAAAAAATGCATCTCGAAGGAAATGTCAATAAAAGTGGTAAAAATCCATGAGTAAATAGTAGTACACTGAAATTATTAGTTTACACATAAGTAATATCTAATACCATATTAGGAGATAAGGATAAAAATATACAAAGATGAAATGAATTTATTAACTTAACATTCCTATTCATATTAAACGTAGCAAATATTAAAATCACAATCACTTCATTTTTTATATTAAATGAACCAGTAGCAGAACACATCCAGAATGACACGCAAAAGTCGATATAATGCTTGCTAAACAAACGTCGAATTAAAGAAATGAATTATATGTACGTACTATTAAAATATAGATGTGTCCAGATTTGTTGAAATGATATTTAAGATAAAGCAGTTACGTGATACATACAATTTCAGTAGTAAAGCTGCGGTTAAAAGCCGAATTAAGAAAGGCTGAAGAATGTCTGGAAGAAGAAAAATATACATGGATAAAAACCTTACTTAAAAGTTTTAAGTTAGACAAACATATTACAAATGAAAATGAAAGATCATAATTTCTAGAGAATATTATTTTTCCACTACACAATGCAATAAACATATTCACCACGAAGTGAAATAGAAAACTTGTACTAAGTATTAAAAAATGAGTACAAATATTCTATAGTAGCGCTATAAATTCCACAAATCAGCAAGGATTTAAAAAAATGGTACAATTAATAACAATATTTTCATATACAAAAAAATAAGAACTAAATTGTAGGTAATAAGGTATACATTTCAATTAAAGTAATACATAATAAAGAATCTTTCTAGTTGACATGACGATAGAAATACATACATGATTACAAATATGGAAAATATTATTGCTAATTTTCGAATTTTTTAAATAAATTAAGAAAGTGAAAAAAAGGAACAATGTGGTTTTATTTAAATGATCGAAAACATAAAATTATTCCAAATGGTAACACATGTGTAATATCAACAATTATAACAATAATAGTAGCGATATACCGAGCAATACTAAGTACGCTATGATGATCATCATCATGATGGTGATAACAATTTACGTATGCGAACGTTTAGGTATAAAAAAAATATAGGTATATACAGTACTGCTCGGTTAACGGCTCGCTTATTTTGCTCGGTCACGGCTCCTGCTCACGGATCGTGCAAAAATCACGTGAAAAAAATCAGGATTTCAGCTTTAAATAGCCGCCACTTTGTTTGAAATTAATATTTCGGAAATTGCCTCCGTTAATCAGAGGATACTTTAATATACTAACGAAATCTGTTTTGTGTTTTGATTTTAGATAATCTGGTTCTGAATGGCAGTGCTCACTGCAAATCCAAATTTTTAAAAAGGCTTCCTAGATGTCGGTTGTTACTTTATTATAAACGTAAATATTTTTCTACGAAAAAATTACCAAATGTTCTTCAAATATTTCTTTTTTAACTGCAAAAAGTTCTGTAAAAATATATGCTTTCGCTTTAAAAAAAAAATCACAAACATTCGCTTCTTATCGGCCGCGTGACTAATCCCTTAAGTACGCAGGCCAGAGACCGATTACACACAAGCTCGCCATGCCTATTCAAATTATTTTTAAAGATATTCCAGTGAAATAATTTCTACATTCTACAGATCAATATTACATCCTGTGTCGTCGCCTCTTAGGGTGCCTCCAAACGTGAGTCGAGCTCCAAAACCAAACACACTTAATGCCTGCTTTCCACATCGGAATCTATAGTTTTGACTTTAGCATGAACCTCTATTCTATCTGTTCGTCACTGGCACTCTACGGGATTTCTAAGCATACGTTTCGAAACGTTCATGGGACACTCTACGTTTATCATCAACTTGGTTTGCTCCCACTAACTACTTGACACCTAAATGGCAAGTACGACAGTAAGTCATGCTGATGTAAGGGATAAGGATGCATCACTACAGTTTACACTATGTGGGTTAGGCCAATCTTTTGATACGACGGGGCTTTACCGGCACCGGCCGGAAACAGCCCGCTGTATCACTGCGAGCCTGCCTTTCCTTTAGTCGAGGGTCTCAAGGCCCCTTCCTCGGTGTCACGTGGCAGGCACCCCTTCAGTCTGTACTACTTTAAAGACTATCTGTCATTTAATTTTTAGCTGCCGCGAGCCAAGAAAAACTGTCTAAACTGACGAAAACCGGTAAAAATGTGCGTCCAGATCAGAGCTGAGTTTCGAGCCGAATACCACTTCAGACCCAATAATGCTCCACGTTCCTACGTGTGAAACGCACATTTTTACCGGTTTTCGCCAAATTAGATAAAGTCCCGTAGTATGGAAAACAGGTATTAGGCGTGCTCGGTCTGGAGTTCGGTTCTACTCTGGACCCGCCCTTACTGTTTCCTCCTATTTGACAGCACTGTATATGACTCATCCCGAGCGCCGAGCAAATTGCTGCCCGTTCTCGATTTCCTCGTCGACCCATCGCCGATAAAACCTAAATTAAGCGTCGACAGATTCGCTATCATATTCTGATTAGAGGTTCGCTTTCGGTCCCGACCACGCATGCCTTTAACCGGACCTTACTGTATTAACCTTCGCGAATCGAAATATTAACATTAGAACCAATAAGAGAGTAACTCTAACTGTGTAAATGAAATACTTGGAGTTATTATATCAACTTCACATTATAGTTTTTAATACGTCAAAATATAATTTATAAATGGTATATTGACCTTCTTTTTCGAGCCATTGAGAAAATCCTTATACATTTCCGAACGTAGATACCTCGAGTAACTATCGCTTTTCATCAGGTGATAAACGTGGGCCTAAAATTTAACAATAGCACGGAACATTTTCTTATTATTTTCCTCTTATTATTATTATTTCTAAGCATCTCAATACTTCTTATTAACTTAAGTATTTTTGCAATGAATCTTTTTAATTTTATTAAAAAGTTGTGTGAAGCTTGTACCGCTGCTACGTCGAAACACCATCTATCAGCTTTCTGTAAATTCTTCTTAGTTACTTCAAAAGTATGAGAATCGACGTTAATTGGACAGCCAGCATCCGGACCCAAATATTCATTCCAAATCTCGTTTATTTTAATATGAATTTCTTTTTGCGGCAACGTTTTCAATTCCTGAACGGCTTCCCAAAATCTGTACATGTCACGAAGATTCCATACTCTTTATTCATGTCTCTAAACAATATTAGTAGAATAAAGCGAACAATAAATTACACATTACTTACTTTAGATTTTCACCGCTGAACTCTTTATCTAGAAAGCGTATAAATTGCTCTCTACCAATAGAGTCTTGCAACAGTTCTTGAAGACTAAAAGCCCACCTTTTCACTCTTCTTGTAGAAATTTCTTTTCTATTTGAAGAAACATAAAAAAATTTATTATCTCTCAATGATCAAAATGTATCAGCAAACCAAGAAATGTACATACGTTAACTTCTCCTGTTCCCACATATCAGAATTATCTGATATCCATGGATTGGTTAATTCAGGTTGAATGAAAAAGGAATCATACTCTATATACTGTTCAAAATATCCAATCAGACTAAAATAATTGAAATATACTTAAAGATAAATTATCTACTGTGAAGAAATCATTATTATATAATGTAAGTATTATACATATTCAGTAACAAGTTGAACCGTAACATTTAATAATAAGAAATCAGTGTTTAAGTAATATTTACTTACGCCTCTGAAACTTTTGACACTTTTGTGTTGGATCTATCTAATCTAGCCTTCAGCGTTTCAATTTCTTTACATAATACTTCTATCGAGGATGACACAGATGATTCTGAATGTGGAAGTGTAGGGCTACTAGTTATTCCTAGGTATAAATGTTTACGTGACTTTGAATTTGGTTTGTAGCTACGACATGCTTTCTTAATATCCAACTCTGTAGTATTGACACATCCAGGCTGAAATATATTCCAATAATATTATCATGAATGACTCCAATCTTTTGTAATACATACGCAGAATATAGAGTAATTATACAAGAAAGGAAAACATATCTTTGTAAATGAAAGTTGAATGTTTAACCCGCCCGCGGGCGCGCCCAAATGTTTTACACGAGCGGTCGCGTCGTGTACTCCGTACACGGGAGTCTGTTTTGGCTGAAAAACCGTTTTACCGTGATGTATTGTACTCAGCACCCATATGTATTCTTCCAGCGGTCATTTTTGCGTAATGCTACGTACTTCTCAGGTTCAAGTTCAGTTTGGAAGTATCTCTGATTGAATGAAAACGAAAGTATGCAGCGTATCCTGCCGGCGAGCGCGCCCGTGTACTCGCAAGTTTCCCAGGTGTCCGCTTCCGATTGCTTTGATTTTTGGATATTTCCAAACTGAATTTGAACCTGACAAGTATGTAGCATTATGCAAAAATGTCCACTGAAAGAATACATAGGGATGCTGGGTAGAATAGATCACGGTAAAACGATTTTTTCACCCAGAAACTGACCTCCGTGTACAGAGTACACGCGTGCGCCCGCCGCCGGGTTAATTGGGATTAAATTAGAAGTATCAAATATATTAATACAAAATAACAGAAATTATACCATTGGCCTGTAGACATCCCAAAAAGCTCTTTCTTGACTATCCAATACTTTCCTCTCCAATTTATCCCTTTTTTTATCAACTTTACTTTGTGCCTCTGCTTGCATAAAAATGAACTCCCATTTGCGCGAAAACATCTTCTGCAACTTTGCCAAATTCTCAGCCTCGAAATCTGCTAATTCTAAACGAGTTTTATTCTGCATTGTTCGTTTACATAAATAAACAGCTGTAATATTTGAAAGCAATTATAAATCTCTAAAACAGAAAGTGTATAGAAGTTCCTTTTTAATTACACAGCGAGGAATATTCTCATACCATACTCAGTATTCTCTGGTTCCCAACAGTTTGACGGCCAAAAATATGGTGTTTGAAATCTGTAGAAAGTATTATCATTTTTTACAGTAAGGCAGTGGTCGTCAATTGGGAAAAAATATCCATGGGATGCCATTAGATGTGCCACGTGCAGAGCCTCTATGAATTTTTAAATTTTCAAATTCAACACAACTTTCCAGACAATTTTATTTATGTTTTTAATATTTCAATTGTACCTTGATCATCTATTGCCATAGTCTTTATCATCCACGATATTAAATCTGTCCCTAACATAATAAAGACTTTACGTCATTAATAATTGTCGAAAGAAAGTAATGGAACAATTTGCGATACATTCCCCACGATATTTTACCTGTAAATACCGAAGGTGTTTTTGTCATGAAGCTTTTTACCGTCCTCACAGGAACACCTGTAACTTCGTCTGACATTTTTTCTACAATCGCTTCCATCTAAAAGATATATAGATATATAAAAGTACTAAATCAAACAGTTAAGAAGGTAGTAAGTAATTATAATAGCAGGTTACACTAAATTACTTTCTGGAATACAAGGTAATTCGGCATGTCTTCGGCACACGAGGCAGTGATGTGATATATGGGACTACTTGGATATTTTTCAGTTGTTTCTCCATTTTCATTATTACATTGAGTCATCGGATTATTACATTGATTTGTTTGATTATCTCTGGTTACATGTTGATCAGTTATTCCTCCAATATCACTGTTCTCACCAGGCTTTCGGCGACATGCCAATTTTTCAGAATTCATAGTTACCATATCCACTCTAAAGAAATATTTTAAGTGTCAAGATCGTCTATCTTGCACGATACATCGCTAACATTACTACATATTTTTATGTTGCGCAGTAATAAAAAGTTAATGTTTATTTTGTCAGTATTAGCATCATTATCCCTAGATATAGCGTTTCAAATAATAAATATCAATCCCAAGGGGATAGCCAAATAAGCATATAGAAAGTAGCCTCGGGTCAAATTGCTTTTCTGTTGCGTGGAAAATTATGAAAAACACCAGGCAGGTATTGTAATCACCGACGTATAATTACTCATAAAATCGAGCGTACACTCACGGAGAAAGTAAAAGTTGCCGGGAAAATAAATATAAACATTATTTACGAACATCGTGTATTTCAATGAACAATTCATTAAAAAAACGTAAAAATAACATAACATATTTGTGCACATACAAGCGAAAATAAATAAACACAGATATTTTAGTAACACAAAATTGAGCGTACACAACTAATTAGTAACATTGTTGTTGAACTTTTAGTTTATATGTATAGAATAAGTGGAACACACGAGCACGTACTTAACAAATGATTTATATTCAATCAGTTATTTAAACAAAAAAAAACTTCTGTTACAGAAAATAAAGACGACTTTAGTTTTACAAATCACCTTTCGCTCGATTCACGTTTTAGAAGAGAGTGAGCAAGAGTGAGTGAGAGTTGGTGAGAGTGAGCGCGCTACGCTTGCTACGGTTTCTAGCACGCAAATATCACGCTTGCGCAACGCTTCCTATATTAACATTTTACAACTTCCGGCGCGCCACATTTGAGATTAGTCTTTCCAACAATTATATTTAATCTGGTATTAGTATTTTGTCACATATTAGCGACAGCCTGTAAACATCGTGGCGTAGATTCAACCAGCTTTTTTCTTGTAAAAGAAGGTGAAATATATTCCCATTCTTCTCATAACTTTATTTTAAAGTCTTTTATATTCGTTAAATTATACTTTTAAGTTCGGGCGACTGAGGTGATCGGGGTGTGTTTAACAATTTTGATATGTTATATAGTAACCATTCTTGTACTATAAAGGGTGTTTATAAGAAAGAGGGACATTTTAGTTGTATATTTTGAACCAATGTAATCTTTATTGATCTATTTAAATTAACGAATATTTCTTCACTTTAGTTAAAAAGTATAATATACATGTGAATACTTTAGCCAATCAAATCAGTGCGTGCACACATTGACTATTTATGAATGTATATACTAGGTATATATTCTCTGAATTAACACGTTGTTTGGTTTAAAGATGCAACCTTCTCATTTGTAACACATACATTAACAGTTTAACTTAATTAAAAAAAATTTCTTTCCTTATATATGCGAGTTTCTTGTACGGTTCCTTTAAGCAAAAAGGCACGGTAATCGGGACATCTACCCTATTCCTCCGTTCCTATATTCCTATGTCCATGACTGGTACCGAAACCGAAAGGTAAAAGCACCTCAATATACTACAATCTACTGGCAGTACATTTTAGTCAACCAAGTGAAACTTAGCGAGGTTGTGTTTAAGAATAAAATTTGTTTTTGATAGTGATCGCATTATTTGACAGTGTTGTATGCATTACGCACATTGGTATAAATCAGTATGAAATTCCGCACTAACTCAATAAAATCTTGTGCCGCCCGCATCGGCACGTTATCGGAATTTGAAAGAATTCCTGAGGTTAACTTCGAAACACCTCTCGTTCTAGTTTACACGAAGGTAATATTTAACGATCTATATTTAACTTGAGATAACACTATAGTGAAAATTGCCGTTTTTCATTAGGCAGGATGTGTACCACACTTAACCAAAGATGTTTTTAAAATGGTTACCTCAGCACCACAATTATTATCTATTTCCCTCCCTTCTACATTCTCAATGGTACAAGCAATGAAAGATGTCAATATTAATTTTGCAAACTTTGTTGGTATGAAGGTACAACATAACGTTATCATTACTAATTGCGTAAAATGTTATTTTCATATACTGAATCCAAACTCACAAGTATTTCTATTTTAGGAATATATAAACTTTCTTACCATTAGCGATCCAGCCTATCCGACACCTTCAGGCTTTCAAGAGCTCGATACCATCTCTACTTGGACAAGAAATGGAAGGCGAATAGTATCAGCTAATAAATATATGGACATTGTCGAAACATTTAAACCGGATTTCTATGTTGCTTTATGCGACGGAGATACTAATATCAACAGCAGTAAGAAACGAATATCAAAAGCTGTAAGTCGTAGCAATACATTGTTTGAACAATGTTTAACAAGACACTCTGCGTCAGAGACTCTAAAGTCAACAGGAATATTAGGCGCGATCGAAGGTGGCTACAATACAGAAGCTAGAACAACATCGGCAAATTTTTTGAAAGGTCAACCTGTAATGGGATACGTGATAGACGGATTGCATAATAATGGACCAGATGTGAGAAACATCTCAGCGGTGCAAATTAAAGAAATAGTAGAACATACCATTGTAAGCATAAAGTTGTTTTTTTATATATTAATGTTTATTCACTGATTCCAATTACTTTAGAGTCTCTTACCCACCGAGAAACTGAAAGTATCATTGGGATGTTGGAACCCAGTTATAGTATTAGAGCTCGTTGAATTGGGCGTGGACGTATTCGATACATCGTATCCTTACTTGGCCGCAGAGAATTCTGAAGGTTTAACCTTTCTATGCGATCACGATGCTTGTAAGAACGTGATACACATAATATCATTCACAGAGAAAAGGTACCGTAGAATAGAATCGAACTTGCGAGCATCACAGTTTTGTAGTAATCGATTCATTATCTCAGGTATGCGGATGATTTTTCTCCAATATGCTCTCACTGCCAGTGTCTCACGTGTAGAAATCATACCAGAGCGTACATACATCATTTGAAGAATACTAAGGAAATGCTTCACGCGGTACTGTTAATGATGTAAGTATTATTCACGTACTAACATGCCCCACAACTTTTCAATATTACCCATGTAACACGCTCGTGCATTATATTTCCAGACATAATGTACATCAGTATCTTGAATTTTTCAAAGCTATTCGAGAAAGTATAAAAGACGGAACCTTTGATCAGTACAAACAAAAAATTAGTCTAAAATTTACAAAAGATAATTCCATATGTACGGATACACTCACGAGTGTGGAAGGCGTAAAATCTAATATATAAGACATTCTTAAGAAACTGTGATCTATTTAATATAAAATTACTTTTACATCCAAACATGAATACAATAAAACTGTATCATTATGGACCTCGTAAACGTTACGATGACTATTCCGGTAAAAAATTGGGGTCTAAGTAATTGTAAGAAGAGTTGCTAAAATTCTGTGGAAAGTAATCTAAATCGTAGCTCCTGCTATACTGTGGTGGTCTCACGGGAGTCAGTCTATGTAATGTGTCATGCAGTGGGTTTTCCGATTCTAATTGAGCTACTGCGCAATCACTGCATAAATCAATTCCATCTTCGCATTCCACACAATGCCATCTTGTACCCGTTAAAGGTTCTTCTCCGCATACAAAGCACTGTAAGAACAATGTAAATAGAAATTCAAGATTTCTTATTTATCGATAACAATTCACATACCTTGTGTCCAATGTGTTTGTACACAGGAGACGAACTCTGCTCTTTTTCTGCTTTTACTTCTTTCAATAAGTCTATATGTCTTAATTCAGGATTATCGTCAATAATACTATTCCCAGCTTCATCTTCCTATGACAATAACCAACAAGATAACACAACTTGCATTTACAAAAGAATGCAAAATCGAATCGATACGTACAGAGTCTTCCATCATCGGTAGCTCTTTGCTTTCGTCGGGCATAGTAAAAGACATGTCCTGATGCGGAAAGAACGTGGATCTCTTAAATAATGAATAATTGTTACGCTGGTGCCTATGACTCATTCCTTTCTTAGCATCTAGCTTCATTTTGGGGCCACGACCTGGTATAGGTAGCCCAGCTCGTAAGAGTTTAATAAAATACTTTTGAACCCTACTGGAAACTTGCTTCGGGGTCCTATTACCTGATAAAAAAGTAAGATCAGCCTATGCGTTGCAAAAGAAGAGCGTTATTTAGCAATATACCCAAAGCATTGGCTATTTTGGTCCATCGTCTCATTTCTACTTCCTCCGGTGGGTACTCGATTAAAAGTTCTTCCAATCTCCTTTGCTCCTCCACTGTCCACAATTGATTAAACGTCTCTGGCTTGCTTTCGTCAAAGGCGCGTCCGCGTACCAGGATCTAAGTATTCGAATACGTAAGCCCCGTAGAATATGTGTACGCAAAATGTAACGTACCTTTCCATTTTCCTGTTCTGCCTTGGTCTCTACGTGGGGCAGAACATTACCGTGCCTGGTCTGCGGCCTCATACGCAGGTCGGGTATGGCTATGTTGTATTGGGTCCAATCGATGTAAGGAATATCCGCAACCTTTTGCGGTCCTGGTAATTCCGGCAGCTCACCATTTTGGATCTGAGCCACGAACGATATTGGATCCTTCAGTGCTTTCGAACGTATCGACAGAAGTTTATCCAAGTCCTCTATAGCCTGAACGCGTTGCGCTTCGAGGATTACGATTGTTTTCAACAGAGTAGTATAATCCTTATTCCCTTTCAACGCTAGATGGTCGGATTCGAAATAAAATTCACCCGGTTCCTCGTCCTGACACTTCTTCTCGTCTTCCATCGCTAACAGACATTTAGCGTACTTGGCAGGTTATACGCGTGTCCGGTCTAACACCTTAACCTAAATTACTTGTCAAAATAAAGCGACGGTCACTTAAAACGGGGTATCGGATAGAATCAACATACATTGATTTGCTCCCATTATTAGCGAGTCTCTGTCCGGCGAGAATTCAATTTCGAACGCGAAACTCGGACCGATAGAAGCACGGGGAAGGATGTCTGCACGGCATCGCTCCGAAACGCGTGTTCCCTAATTGTAAAGTCAGAGCCACGTGTGGCGGCCATTCGTTCGAACATTATCTCGAAGCGAGATAAAGCGACGTTACATCGGTCACGCTACTTCAGCTTGTATTGACGATCATACGTAATTATAATTAAATTCGAACGTTCTCGACGTGTACTTTATTATCCGGGAGTCTAGTAATAGGAGAATGAACCCCTCGGTGGTAAATAAAGATGGCAAAATAACGAGAACAGATAGTAAACCAGGGACTTGTGGAACGAATAATAAGGAATGTTCCTTTCTATTCGTAGATAACAATGTCGTCCCGCGGCCCGAGTAAACAATATTCTTCCGTAATATCTGCCCTATCTGCTGTGCGCGTAACTTCAATAAAACTGTATGACGCATCTCGTTGCCATGAGGAAGGTTGCAAAGTTTAATCGCCCGGCGAAAGGGCAAGAAAATAAAGAGAACAGAAGGAAACGTGGGTCGGAGTGGATATCGTTCTCCAATTGTTCACAGCGATCTGACCGAGATCTAGAGTATTATCTTATCGACTGTACATATCTGCTTGCGACAGAACTTCGTACAAAGGTTCGGAAAGGAAGCTTAAACACTCATCCGTGAATAACCAATACATTTTTCAGTTCCATTTTCATCGGAAATCATTCCGATGGAATGTCTTTATTTCTTTATTGTGAAACTATTTTCAGCTGAGCGCAGCAGATAGCTCGGCGCTGCTACGAAACTGTGGCCAACATTTGAATTTGCTCCATTTAATTTCCTTGTATTTACGAATAAGACGAGTAACGTTTAAGAGCAACGGACAACTTTGCACTCGTATATGCTTGTTCAAATAGAAGTGCCTCTGAGTTCACGTCAAACTTATTTGTTTTTACAATGAACAATAGATATAAGTAGAATAGTCGAAACACGCAAATGTATGTTTTGATCCCCGTTGCAAGTCATCTTCAGAAACGACTTCATTGAAATAGATTTGCTAACGACCAGGGCCGGATTTGTGCATAGGCTAAGTATGGCGGCAGAGTTTTCAGTGAAAGAAATTGCAAAAGCTATAAACACAGAGACTTGAGACAACTTTAAAAACAATTCCCTTTTGAACTAGTCACATTGAATTAATTTTAAAATTGCCTCAACTCTTTTAAATTGAAATTGATGGTATTCCACGGAAAGGGAGGCAGACGCTACACAGCTTAGCCCTTCCGCTGCGTATTTAAATTTTCGGACGATTCTTGAACAGTGTCAACTTTAGACGATTAAAAAAGGTTTTCAATTTCTAACTTATGGTCTCGTAGAACTTTGCCGAGTATCTAAAATCGAAATCCACAGCGAACAGGAACGTAGCGGCGTTCGACTATAGTCAAATATTAACCCCGGAAGGGTTAAGGGCACCAAATTTCTAAATCTGCCTTAATAGATTCGAAAGCGTAACCGATCACGAAGAGGTGAGTGCTCAGCCTTTTCCCATTGATCGATTATTCACCGGCGCATAAGTTCCGTGCAAACAATTCTTTTAACTCTCATTAATCGTACCATCGGCCACAAGGAGGGGGCGCGTCGTGGCCGAGCTCGTAAGAGACGCGGGCTCCTTATCTCGCCTCTTTTCACGCGCCGTCTTCGGGCCTCGGGCTCCCCCATTGGTAAGTTCGTCAGGAGCGATGGCTCGGTTACCGATCGCCAGAGATTGCGGGCCCGCGGAGGACGCGCATGGTACCCTTATCAGGGGAACCATCGCGGTTGCCATAAAAATAAGCGACTAGCTGACCCGTCAACACTTCAGTCTCGTTCTGGACATCTTCCGATAACGTCGCACCGTCTTCGATCCGGCTAGTAGGCACGAGGAAGCCGACCGTCGATTCGTCGCGTCTCCATTACGCGGATCGAGCGCAGAGCCGATCGAGGGCGGCCCACGGATCGTTGTCCGCGCGATGGACCTTTGATGTAAAAAACAACAACAAACAACAAAACGGACGATTCGGTGAATCACACGTCGTCGGTCAGTTCGGTGGTGATTGGTGGCAACGACGCGAAGAGTTCGGTCGGCAAGGCGTGCAAAATGGGCCAAGACGAGGGAAGAGGAAGCGGAAAGGTAGCGCTGAAGCGCGAGCTGGGCCTGTTCAGCGCAGTGAGCATCATAGTGGCTGTCATGATCGGTACGGATACGTTTCCCAACCCGCCGGGTCCTTCAATCCGCGCTTATCTCGCGTTCTATAGACTTACGTCGTAATTACGCTTAATCGAGCACGAGAAAACCAGTGCGCTCTTCCGGTGCGAGGCGACGCGTGGCCTGCGGTGTTCGATTGAATGAATGAATGAGGTGTGCCGTTGGCTTCTTACTTCTCTTTGCGCGCACTTTGTGTAGGCAATAACAGCTGCGTCTGCACGCTAGGCACAATCGGCGACGTTTGCGAATACGTTGAGCGTTACCGATGCTCTGCCGTCCCATTGCGCTTATTGTTAGCCTGCGGTAGTATTCGGGCAAGAGAATTGTATACACGCGAGGACAGTACTCTGTAAAACTTTGGCGAATGTAATTTAAGATTAGTCCGCGTACAACGTAATCCTGTTACTGCTTAAGCTGCGCACCGATGTGCCTGACATAATAATTCTTTCGCATGGTCGCATTATGTTTGCCGACGTTTTACGTAAACGTCACGCGGCGAATGCGATACGAAGGATGTCCGACGGTCGAACGTGCAAAAGCAATTATTTGGTTTAACGCACAGGCCGTCGCGCGGGCGAAAGTGTCGGCGCGGATGATGTCAATATCGGATTGACACAGCTCCGTTTCAGAGACGGTAACAGGGCCAGGCTGTCTAAATTTAATTATCCGCTTATTGAAGATCGTCTCGTTATCCGTCCTTTCGGAGACGTGCTTCGCTCTTCTTTCTCTGTCAATAATTGATACGATCGATGTATCAAGAAACGCTCTGTGTACATACGCACCGCTGCTGTGAAAGTTGCACAGCTATTGGGCGCAGATAACGTTTCGTCATTCGCTGCATTTATCTTACGACGTTTCGTTTAAACGATATAGTACAATAATTTATATCAAACGCGGGTATCGCGGTGCCCGAGGAACCGGTGCAGATCGGTAAACCCCTGGCGTGTTTAAGGGATTATGCCTAGACAGCTTTCGAAGAAGAACGCGATTTTCAAAAATTTTTTGTGGAGTATTTACTGTATATTTTATTACAACTATTCGCTTATTTTAGAAGCGCATATATGTAGCAACTCTCGGTAATTTTGTTATAGAAAAGCATTAAAACATGAAAGGATAACAGCCATTCTCGCGAAAGCTGTGTTGACATCGGTGAGCAAGATATTTCGGAAACCACTGTATCGATTGGCTTAAACTTTTGCAGACTTCTTTTATATACCAAGGACTAGTAGATCAAGGAAGGATTTTTTATTTTAACAAAAACTGTATTTTTAATTAACGAAAAACGAACGAGTCAGACGTTGGAAAAGCATGGTTTTGCGTCAAAAGGCCGCCAATTTGTCGAAAACCAACTTTTCGAAAAAACCTTCGTTCATCTACTGCATTCAACCATATGTTAACAGAAAGTTTTTGAATTTTTAATTTTAGCTGATCCGGCTGAGAGAAAACTTGCTCACCGCACAGCGCCTTTATCAAAACAGCTTCCACGAGAATGGCTGTTATTCGTTCATTTCTTAATGTTTTTCTACAACGAAATTACTGAGAGTTGCTACATATGTCTACTTTTAAAATAAGCGATTAGCTGTAAAAAAGTATACAGTAGATATTCGACAAAAAATTCCCGAGAATCGCGTTGGTTTTCGAAAGCTGACTAGGCATAACCCCTGAAGAGCAGTTAACAGTAATTGCATAATTGCGTGGATCTGAATAACCTTCGGCTTTATAGTAATAACTACGTGGCTCGTCTTCTTTCATTATGTTTCAAAGAGTCGCTTTGCGCTCTCACGCTGTTCCTACGACGGAAGGGTTGCTCCTCGGCCTATCCAGAGACTTGTATTACAGACCCTACTTAACGTTCTGTGCTTGTATCTCGTCCGTTAATTGTTGCATAATTTATTTTCCTGGAAACGGACTCGAAGCGATGAACGATATTGATATCGTTATACTTTATGGCAGTGATTGATTAATTATTTATTGCTTAGTTTCAAAGCGTCATGGACATTAGTCGCAGAAGCCTGTGCACATTTGTTACGGCTAACGAAGCGTATCCTCGTTTGGAATTGTTACAATCGACGAACCGATACCCCAATATTTTTAGAGTTCATAATTCAAGTGTGTACTCCAATCCCTGATACATTATCTGTGGCATTATGATTTAATCTGACGAGGCTTTTTCAAACACGCGGCTGGATCAGCCTGGTGTAGTCCACCCCAATCTGGTTGGAACAGGATTACGTGGAATTAGAAGGGGAGAAATAATGCTGGATAGAATCGATGGTATCTCGTGTTTGGAAGTCACTGGACACGCATGCTCCACCTTTGTCCGAGAAGAAACTCCAACCTGACGTAACATTTGGGTAATTACGCGCAGTGCTTTGGCACGATTACGAATAAACTGGGTTAATCAAGGTTAATCGCTGACCCACGCGCTCGAGTATTACGAGAGACATCCTTCTCAAGTATATCTTGTCGATTTCAATTAACCACTGTAGACTGACATAGCTCTCATCCTTCGATATTTATCTGGGAACCTTGAAATTATGGCGATAATGCACGGCAACATTTCGATGCGTGTCATCAAAATATTGGAAGCTCCAACAGTCTCGAATTCCTTATCCTGCTTCAGCATTCTTAGGAGCAAGGTAGAGATAACGGGATATCGCTTAGTAGAATCTATAAGTGGAAACAGAGTTTAATAAACATATGTTGCGAAACTAATCGTCTTCTCTAAAATGTTTTTAGAAGCTTCGCCATACGGCTGCGCTATCATTTGGGCGCCGATATGTCAAATGCATATTGAAGCACGCAATTCGAATAAGCAGGCAAAACAAAGAAATCGCAAAGGAAATGCATCGCTGATAATATAAACAATGCTAATGGACAAAAAGGCATATCCACTGCGAGGTCGCCAGTTGTCGTCTATAATGGAGTCTAAAGATATCGCTTATTCTATAATATATATGCGATCGTACAAAGAACTGTTGACTCATTACTGACTTATTGATTTAAAAAAATGTATATCACAAGTGCAATTAGTTTGCAGATCTGTGTTTGTAACGAGTTCGCTCTTCTTCTTCATAAGCTCCACTCACTGATTAAACTCGCATCTGTAGTTCTTCAGATGGCCCTGCCTTATCACCCTGCATCTTCTATTCTACATTCGCCAACCACTTTAGAAAATACTCTCCAAGTTGTGCCATAAGGAGAGTCAAGCTGCCGCGTACACATTCAAATTTAGGGCCGGCTTGAATTGCGTGGAATGTGTGAAGTATTCCACACTTGAGATCATGCCTTGTGTGGAATTCCAACATTCGAGAATTTGGAGGCATTTTACCATTTTTCATTTTTTGTTCACGTCAGTGACGCACCCAAGGAAAAAGGAGATTAATGTAACCACTACTGAAATAATTCCAGGGCTTTGTAAAGAGAAAAGAAAATTGGACTTCATTCTGCAAATGAATTTTTATAATCGCCTAATAAATTTGATTTCATTCTCAATTAAATTTTTAGCCGCTGAAATTGGGTCTTTTAATCTGAGGCCCTGAGAGCAAAAACGGACTAACCCACATTGGAAAAAAATAATAATTTTGTAATACATTATTGCTAGGAACTCAATTTAAAAAAAATGTGGGTTAATTCGTTTTTGCTCTGAATGCCTCATTTGTACTCTCCCCGCCCAACTCCACGCTCGGGAGAAATTTGCTACCCGCACCCTATTAAAACTACAATGATAAGGAATTCCCAGTGTCGGTTGATCGCATTCCCCTAACAACACATATTTATTTCCAGGTTCTGGAATCTTCGTGTCCCCAACCAGTGCTCTTGAGAGATCCGGATCCGTGGGTCTGTGCCTGATCGTTTGGGCGACTTGCGGCTTACTGTCGCTACTAGGTGCTCTCGCTTTCGCGGAACTGAGTACTGTGGTGCCACGATCAGGGGCCGAGTACGCGTACTTCGTCGAGGCCTTTTCACCCTTGCATTCGTACGCCGGTCAGATACCAGCCTTCATTTGTTCCTGGGTGTACGTGGTCCTCCTCCGACCAGCGGAGGTGGCCGTGGTGATGCTGACGTTCGCTGAGTACAGCGTGCAACCGTTCTCCGGGCTCTTGCAGGACGTGCCCCCGGAGTCGATGTACCGGCTGAAGAAGCTCATAGCCATCTTGGCCCTGGGCTTGATCACCTACATCAACTTGACGAGCGTGAAGCTGTACGTGAAGGTGCAGAACGTGTTCACGGTGTGCAAGGTGGTCGCCTGCATCGTTGTTATCGGTGGTGGGATTTGGTGGCTCTGCACTGGTCACACGGAACTGCTGGAGAAACCATTCCGCGGCAGTACCACCTCCGCTGGTAACGTGGCGTTGGCCTTCTACAGCGGACTGTGGGCCTACGACGGATGGACGTCCGCCGCAGTAGTTACCGAAGAGATCCAGAAACCGGAGAAGAATATTCTCCGGAGCATCCTAATTGCCGTTCCTCTTATCACTGTTTTATACGTGTCGATGAACCTCATGTACATGGCGGCGCTGACGATACCGGAAATGGCCGGCGCTCCCGCGGTGGCGGTCCTCTGGGCCGAGAGGGTACTGCCCCGCTGGCTGGGTTTCGCGATACCGCTCGGCGTCGCCTTGTCCACCTTCGGGTGCAGCCTTAGCATCCAATTCGGCGTCTCCAGACTGTGCTATGTTGCTGGTGGGGAGGGCCACGTGCCCCAGGTGTTCAGTTTCGTTCACATGGTAAAAATGACCCCCGCCGCTGCTGTAGCGTTCCAAGGACTGCTCGCGGTGATTTGCCTGCTCCTGGGGAACATAATTGCACTCATTGAATTCGCGAGCTTCTTGACTTGGGTCTTCTATGGACTCGCCATGGTGTCGCTGATAATCATGCGACGGACGAAGCCTGACGCACCCAGACCGTACAAAGTACCAGTTGCGATACCGTGGCTGGTGCTGTGCGTTTCTGTCTTTTTAGCTGTCACGCCGATCGTACACGAACCGACACTAAAATATCTGTTCGCGCTGTTATTTATCCTCCTCGGCCTGGTTGTCTACCATACATACGTGTACAAGAAAGTCAGAAGCACATTGGCTGGTGAGTAGCACGAGAGTGTTTCATTAAGGGGACATTCTACTCTCTCGGTCGAAAAATTAGCCACTTTTCGGTGATGGTTTTTTATAATGAAATACACACTTAACGTTTCCGAATTTCTCGGGGTATATTCTACCACTCTTGAAATACAAGGGAAAGTCTTTGCTGTTTGTTTATTTCATTTGTTTACATAAATATTTCGCAGTGAAGTTGGCGACTTCAGAATTGCTGGCGGTTGAAATTTCGGACGACTGGATCATCGGAAATAAAAAAAAACAAACATGTTTTTAATTTGCAGGAGTATGGCTATCTCGCTAACCACGAATATCTTAAGATTTTTTTAAATATTTTCCCACATTTTATATCTATTAAACAGAAAAGAAATGCCCTTTTCGGTACTTTCAAATTTGATGGACTCCCATTTTAATAATTTTCGTTGAAAATTGTTCTTTCGTGGAAAGCGAGATAACCATACTCCTGCGAATTAGAAATATGTTTGGATTTTTTATTCCCGATGATCCAGTAGTCCGAAATTTCAAACGCCGGCAATTCTGAAGTCGCCAACTTCACTGCGAAATATTTATGTAAACAAATGAAATAAACAAACAACAAAGACTTTTTCTTGTATTTCAAGAGTGGTAGAATATACCCCCAGAAATTCGGAAACGTTAAGTGTTTATTTCATTATAAAAACCATCACCGAAAAGTGGCCAATTTTTCAACCGAGAGAGTAGAATGTCCCCTTAAACGGAACGGAGCATTTGCATACAGTGAATTATCGATTGTTCTTCTTTTTTTTCCAGTGAAACTCACGTACCTGATTCAAGCCTTATGTCTAGTTGTTGCTCCAGATAAAGAAGACTGATGTGATATAGCGTTTTCACTTTACACTTAATGTACATAGCGGAGTATCGTTCATTTACATGGTATTGTAACAAAGTGTTTAAATTGTATTAGAATTGCAGCACACGGGTTAGGTCTGGGTAGATTTAATAATTTAACGAAACGAGATTTTTATTTTTGTTTCTCATTGACATTATTAGAGACGTATGAGAATTTCAGTCTCTTACGTAGAAGAACATAATCAAGTTAATTGACGCATTGTGTCGGACGACGTTGAACACTATTTTTATTATATAGTTTTGTATTTTTTAATTGAAAAGATTCTGTGTTTTGTACAAAACATAGCGATTAGTTTTAAAAGTATAACAACCTTTTTATATTGTGCAGTATTGTAAATGTTTTATAAAGTAACATCGAAGATATAATAAATATTAATTATATTACAGAATTTAACATGTAATAAATGTAAAATATCATTTACAGAAACGTGACATATTTATTATATCTGTACATAAATATACTTTAAATATCATAATATTGCAATAACAAATTCTTTTAGTACCATTGCTATTCCAATATTATGATGATAATAAATACTACAAATGTCAATTATAGTTCTAAAAATGTTAGCAATTCGTAACTATGCTAACACGATGTAAAGATATTACAAAATATATAGAATTTTATAAAACACCAAAGATCAACACGCTTTGGCATATATTCATAGTCAAAATCTGTAATAGTAGTCGCTATCATTTCTTTGTCGACTTAAAAGTATTTCTGCTACTAAATATACAATATAAATAGATACCTATGTTTGTAATGTAAGGCACCTTTATAAGGCTTCTATAGAATTAAGGTGGAAGTCATAATCAATGGTAGGAAAGCTCAATGTACTTATTACTCTAAGGACCCTTATATATACATATATTACTTGACGTGGAAATTAGTTTTGTATAAATCGATATAGCGGAAAATGAGACTGTGCCAAACAAGTGATAGTATGAAATATACTGGTAATATCTAATATCCTAACAGCTTTAACAAATATCTTTAACCCTTTAACGCCTTTTTATTTATTCGTTTTACCGAAGAACGAACTGATTTATTTAAGTAATAATCCACAATAAATTTTTGAAGAGAATGTTTGATTTTCTCAACCGAAAGCATTGAAATCTACTTTGCCCCGATGGAAAGAAATCGATCGAGAAATTTTAAGGTCCGAATAGTATATCCCTATTGGTCGGCGCGACAACGTCGACGAATTCAAAGCAAACGGGACACGGGTGGCGGGAGCCAATGCGAGCGAAGAACCCCTCTAGCCCCTGTGACATTTCAACCGACTTCTTTCCATCGAGCCACAGTACATTAGCATTGGGAAAACTACGAATGGTTGCGAAGAAAAGTTAAATATAAACAGGAGATAAAATGTTTCACCGGTGCAACACTGGGAGTTAAAGGGTTAATGTAACAATCCATCACGTTGTAATAACATCAACAAATCCTAAATAGCAAAACTGATGTTACCTAATTACATCAGGCTCTGCGCAGTATGGTTTGCTAATACCAACCCATGAGATTCGATGGAACTCCTGTCATAGAAAGACGCGGCTACCGCTCCGTCCGCGTATTGGGGCGCGTCGCCATCGTTGAGGGGTTAATTAAGTATGTTCCAGCAACCGGATCATCCTACAACTTTTATACATGATAGTTAGATAATAGAGTATTATTCTTTATATTTTTGGTGGTTGTCATTCAAAGGGTTGTTTGCAAAAAACCACTTAATTTGAAACTTCACAGAATGGTGTTTCAGGTGAGGAGCATTGTTTAGCAGACAATAACAACAAAATTTGTATACTTACCTTGCTAGACTCTTTATATGGAAGTATTATTCAGGGGCACCATATATCTGGTGGGCCGCTCTTACACTGAAACATTAATTTAATGTCTTGCATACTAAGATACGTAAAGAGCATTGTACGTTATGATAGCATTTAATTACTTCTTTTTATGAACTAGCGTTGACCAGAGTTGATTACATTCCGCTGTTTTAGCTTCAAGTTCAGCCTCTCGTTCTTTTAATTGTTGTCGTAAATGATATATAGTATCTTTTAGTGCTTCGAAAATGGCCTGCAGGGAAACGAGACACGATATACCATTTGATGATATATCATTTATTAAGATAGTTTAATAAGAGAGATTAAAATATGCAATGCAACTTACTCTAGATTCTTCCGCAGTGTCAGATATGGCAGGTGGTTCGTCTAAGCAAAAGAATTCTCTGACGCACGCGGTACCAATGAGAATAGGATTACTTAATATGCCATTAACGAATGCTTGAAGGCCGCGTATCCTTTCCTCCAAAAAGCTTGGAGCAAAGTTATCTCCGAACCATTTCTTTCTTGGCAAAGTTAGATGTGAAATTGGAATTTTCTGTCTCCTTAACTGTGACAGTAAACGAACAAAATCTGTGTACCTTCGAAATACAAACCAACAATCCCCATTCTTTAATTCCACTTTTAACTTGTATACCTGAAAAAGAAATGATGTATACGGCGCAATATAACGGAGAGTTGTTACACGAGCAGTATATAACAAATTTGTCGTTCCACTAACTGTAAATCTAGCTCTCTCTTCCATAACTTCATATCCGACAATAGGTATTTGTAAGTCATCATTGGTCAACGGTGGATCTGAGTTCGCATTATCGTTACCATTATAATTGAATCGTTGTACTGTAAACGAATTCGAGTGTCCAGATCCATCGGAGTCGGGGCTATCTAGTACTCTCACTGCGCCTGATTGAGAACCCCTCGCTTTACTAATTGCAAGCGCAACATCACTAATATCTCCCACACCAGACTCAGACGTGGACATTGTACCATCAACAAACTAAACAAAATCATGCATACTTAAAAGAAAAAAAAGATTGATATTAAATTATTGCAAATGCACACGAAAACGCAATGTCCTTTGTGGACAATGTAAAATATGTAACTACGTATCAACTTGATTCATGTAATAAGTTATTGCAGTAATTTATAAAATCACACAGGTTCGTGTACCTCAAAAAGAAATTAAATATTCAAAATACCATTAGCAAGACATAAATGAGTACGAAGATACGACAGGCGAAGCTACAAACTCAAATCTGAAGATTTCAACTTATTGTTAAACATTTAACACTATATCACGCACTACTTGTTAACTCAAACAAAACACTAACCTTAATCCGATTAAAGAAGTACTATGTACTCTGTGAACTGTCGTACTCTGCTCCACAACTATTTGCTACTGGGCATACTGAGATTACTGAGACTGCATAAAATATAAAACCATTATTTGCAGACGCTTTCTGTAACTACAATCAGGACTGCCAGCCCGTGCAGGGGCGGTTTGAAGATTTGGCGCCCCCAGGCTAACAGGCGTCTGCCGCCCTTTCCGCGAAGTATCGTCAAATATTTAAATTTAAAAGAGTTGAGACAATTTTAGGATTAATTCAATATAACAACTCACATATGAGTTATTGCTAATTCGCTATATGAAAAAGAAGTGAATTGTTTTTAAAGATGTTTCAAGCCTCTGTGTTTAAACCTTTCCCAATTTCTTTCGCTCAAAATTTGTCCTCTAAAATTTGTCACTCCCAAAAATTTGTCGATCCCCAAAATTTGCCGCTTCCCACAATTTGACGCTCCCCAAAACTTGTCCAACCCCCAAACCTTCCGCTCTCCCAAATTCGCCGCTTCTCAAAATTTGTCGATCCACAAAAAGTGCCTCCTCTCAAATTTTGCCGCCCTAGGTTGCCGTGTACTTACGAGGGAAGATCCCGAACCCGGAAATTAAAAAAAATCTGAAACTTTGTGAATATGTAGGGAATTTCCTCGTGATTACAACGCAATTTTTGTTTGCTGCCCAAATTCACTGTAAGGGGGTGTAATTGACCGCTGAAAATCCGGTTATTTACCGATTTTGTGTTATAACTCGTAAAATGTTTTTTTCACCAAATGATAGAACTAATTAGAAGAAGTAACTTTTGTCTTGAAACTTTTTTTCTATCTCTTACAGTTCCCGAGTTATAACACAAAATCGAAAAATAGCTGAATTTTCAGGGATTAATTTCACCTCCTTGTTAGCCTGTACGCAAATCCGCTCCTGAGGCCGTGCCTCACATGGGATAAACTGTCAATTGCTGTCAATGTGTTAAACCTAGCTGTCACAAAAATTTACTACATTTTGTATAACTGTTCACAGAATGTACATAGCGGCAACAACACACGCGATTGGATAAGCGTCTGCCATACCTCCATGCATGCAGCCGTGCGTGTAGCATGCTACGTGGTAGTGCAGAGTAATTAGGTTATAAAACCGAATGAATTTGACTACAAAAAACAGAACGTATTTGAAATGAGTGAGAAAAATACTAACACCGCTTTGGTTCGGAGAGTTAATAAATTGCTCGAGTCAAGAGTAGAGCATGACAAGGTATCGCTGTAATTAAACTATCTGTATTAAATTGCGTATCAACATTACAGGCTAAGAAACTGGAAGAAAGCACGAAGAAACATTATTACACAAAGTATATCTGTTTCAGGATACACTTGAAGCTCTAAAAGAATTGTCCACTTTCTTTACGGACAACACATTAAATGCTCGAAGAAATTTACGCAGTAAAATTGAAAGAAGGAGCCTCGCGATAAACGAAGAATTCCTGTCCGCCTTCAGGGAAGTAAAGAATTCTTTGGACGATGTGTATTCAGATGTTTTAGCTATGAACACCGCTGTGCAACGTATGACAAATCGTTTACAGAGCACGAAGACACAAACATTACAACTTATTAATCAAACAACGAAGCTGCAAAGCAAAAGGTAGTTAGATAACGAACCTAACTTACGCGGAGCGAATTACTTTTCCCACGGAGAAGCAAAATTAATGAATTGTGTTAACGTTTCCAGTCAAACTTTATCTATGCAACAAGAAGTTGCCAATGCATTTATTAAGAATTTTCAGTTGACTTCGTCCGAATTATCTACCTTACATGGATCTAGCAGGGAGTCGCCTATAACGGAAGAATTTTTCTCTGTAGTTAGTCATGTTCAGGTATAGGAGTAAAAGCAAAACAGATATTTCTATTTTTTTTCAGAAGGGTTTGTTATAAATCATTTGAATTACAGGAGATCCACAGCAGTTGTAGAATATTAATGCAGTCGGGGTATCAAACGTTGGCTTTAGATATCATGCAAAGAATGACGCTGTTACAAGAAGCAGCTCTTGAAAGATTGTATAGGTGGACCCAAAATCAGTGTAAACATATTGAAAACGAACGTTTGGCGCCACTACTGGTTAAAGCGATGAATAAATTACAAGATAGACCAGTTTTATTTAAGTATGTATTTGAGCTTCAAGAGGCACAGCATAATTTATTTCCGAAGCACCTTATATTTACATGCTATTCGATTATTTAGATACATTTTAGACGAATACTGTGCATCTAGAAGGACCGCTTTGGTGGGTTCATTTATAGATGCTTTAACATTAGGAGAGGGATATGGCGGAACACCCAATCCTATGGAGATGCATGCCAGTGATCCTAAGAGATACATCGGTGACATGCTCGCTTGGCTTCACCAAGCTATTCCTGTTGAAAAAGAAAACATACTAACTTTAGTAAAAGGCTGTGATAAGACAGGTAGGAACCAAATAACTCTATTCTTCTGTTTTTCTCGATTTACTTGACGATTCGTATTTCAGATGTATCGGATCAAATTAGACAGTCTTTAAGTAACATCACAGAGGGACTCTGTCACCCTTTGAAATCCAGAATAGAGCACGTAGTTTCTATGGACGCACCAGCAACAGTATTGTATTCTGTTACAACTCTTCTCAGATTTTATCGTGCGATTATTCAGCAAGCGATACCTGACAGTACTTTGGACTCAACGTTGGCAGACTTATTAATACTGAGCGAGAAGAGTTTCCTCAGCAGACTTCAGAAGGAGACACGCATTGCGCTTGGCGAGCGTGCGGAACCTCCGGGAACCGATTTAATACCCGCTCCATCTGTTTCAAGATTACTATCGCTTCTTAACGAAGTACTTTCCGTAGCAAGCATCGCAGAGGATAGAGAGAAAGACATGTTACAGATAGTATCGTGCATCATCGATCCACTTTTGCAAGAAGTTAACGAAACTGCGTCGAGGTTACCTACGGTAGATATGGCTGTCTATCTTTTAAACTGTATGCACCAAATACAATCTACATTAGCGCTGTATGAATACATGGACCAAAGGCTAGAAAGGTTACAGGTAACCGATTTCTTTTAGCACATAGACTTCATATATATGTAGGCACGTATCAAGACCTTTCGATTTTCAGGCCCAATCTGACGCACAAATCGATACCCTTACATCCGAACAGGCTAGTTCGTTAGTGGCGCATTTGAATCTCGGCTCTATTTACACAATTCTACAGGGACACGAACAGGGACCTTTATCCTCTGTACCCGGTATGGATCCTCTGAGCGTAAAAGAATTTACGGTAAGTAGCTTCGTTCGATAGTAAATAACGACTATTCCAGGCATTCTTCTCACTTTCCAATATTTTCCAGACGAAACTGGAGGCTTTTCTGGTGATGCCAGATGTGCTACTACTACCGCAAATAAGCTTATTACAAAGTAACAATCATCGTTTAGTAACACAGAGACGCTCCTTCGAGGTGATCGGAGCTATTTACAAACAATTATACGAAGCTTGCCACAATCCGAAAAATCTGTATCAAAATCCAAACAGTCTGTTTTCAAGAACTCCCGAGGATCTCCTGCGAATATTAATCTCCGAATGAATAGATTTCCGAATATCGCAAAACGAATTTAAATATGTAAATACAGAATTGTAAAATATCTTTGAATAAATCAGAAGTGTATTATCATTTAATTGTTTATACGAAGCGGTGTTCCGTGACTTCGCGTAACCTCGGATGATTTCGCATTGAGGATACAATAAGCAATGCTTACAGGTAGATTAATCCGACAAGGTTAATAAATATTCCTCGATTGCATTTTCTGTTGTTTTCGCGAGGTGTAAGTGTAAACTACTGCAAGCATTCTCCCCCGCTCTCCTCGACGCATCAGAATCGACCAATGAACGGTCTCCATTCTACCAGAGCGTCGCGCAAGCGGTGTCGTGAACTCAGCTTTAGTGGCGACGGTGGGGGCGCGGTGCGCGCGCCATCGGGCTACGATTGGCTCGGCGCTTTCCGTCAGTCTTCAGTCTGGTGCGGTGGAATGCACTCGCGCGTCTACGTTTGGTTCGCGAGCCGCGCGTCTTTCATTCATCACATCTCTGCGGTGGTAGCTCCGTGTCGCTTCCTATTCCCAGCTCGTCTTGGAAACGTCCTCGCAGACGAGACTGGACGTGCGTAGCGATACATGAAATGCGGACAGTCCCATCCAGGCCCCCGTTGCAACGTACATCGCGCGTGTTGTAAACACAATGGACAACGTCGTTCCATGCACAAAGGACGGATAGAAAGCAGTGAGTGAGTGAGTGGAGTATAGTGTCCAAGATGGCGGAATCAAGCTATTATCAGGTGAGCCGCAGGTCCATCCACGCTCTCTTTACGAACTGGTGCGCGCGTTGGTCGCCGCCCGACCGATCATTCCAGCCGCCATTAATAAAACATTGCTCTCGCCTGAGATTCAACCGCCCCTTGGTTCCCTTTATCCCGCGAATCTTCCTCTTGCGACGCGCTCGCGCTTGCCCCTTCTGTCTCTCTCTCTCCTCTCCGAGCTCGAAGGAAGTGTTTTCCAACGACACGATGATGATCGGTTGTGATTCCTCCGCGGATCATACGGGACCATCAACGCCTCGAGTACGCTGCGCGTTAAACCAGCCGTGACGGCCCGTGCACACCTGATATCCGTTTAATTCGCCCAACGCACCGGGCAGAGAGCTTTCCAAATAGGCCCCCGGTGGCACCTGTTTCTGTCGGCAAGTGGTATTTCCTGACATCACGGGGAACGGGCGCGCACCGCTCGTAGCGCGTTTGACAAAGCGTAGCCGAGCAACCGTCGAGGGATCGTTCTGACAGGAGCGTGATCGTACGGGGGCAGCTCCATTGCGGCGCGTACAGTGCCTGTGGCTTCGCGATGAAATCGTTCCACTGATCGATCTCACCCGGCTCGTCTCTTGAACCCTCGTATTGGACGCAAGCCCGTTTTGACTGAAAACTCGAGAATAGACTGCTCCAAATGGGACCATTTTTCGAGCAAAGTGTAACGTTTCGTCCGTGCGTTTTTTTTAACGGGTCTCGGGCATGTTTGCCACCACAAGCCGCCGAATATCTTCCGCTCGGTGCTATTCGGTTTTCGTAGCACGTTAATGCAGCCATGATCGCCGCTGCACGCGCCGATTGTCCAACTTCACCGTGATCCACGGCACTTTCGCAATTCGCTAACAGATGCCTTGCGCCGTGCGTAACCCAAAAATAAAATGGTACCACGTTAGCCCGCGGCCAGCACCCGCGCGCCACGCCATTAATCCCCGCGTTCTATTTTCTTAAGCGATTAATCATAACGGCATAGGCGGCTATGATTAGAATTTTTCAGGGGTATCGTTCACCTGCGATATTACTGCAGAGCACTCAACTGTCGAATGCGTTCTTGGTACTGCCGGACGTAGCAGATCTTTCTATAACGTCGCGTTTAGATTCGTATGTATTTTTACGCTGGTATTCGCAGGCTTGAGTAATTGAATTCTCCCGGGGTTTAAGAACTTCTCGCGACACGATGGTAACTCGATATTCGTCGGCGGGAGAAGCGACGCTTTCGCGCGTAGGGATTTTTATGCCTCCTTGTTATTTAGTAACGCTCGCGACGATTGTTGACCTCTCGGGATTATTATGCACGGCACACATATTACGGAATGCATGGAAATAGCGCATGCGTCAGTGTGTCAAACACACGTATGACGCGCGTGTATTCGCTCGGGGGTTTGTTGCTTCTTTAAAATCGCTCCACCCACTTCTACGCGGCTCTTTGCTCTGGAACGTCTTGCGACTACATGAAAACTACTAGGGTAAACGCACCAATAAATGAACAGCTTAAGGCTAATGAATGAACACTATTATAAAATTATGTTTGCAGCGCGATTGACTCCACGTGCTGCAAAAATTGTTTGGATCTGAAGCAAGAAATTACAAGAAGTCTCTAATTAATTAGTTGCTTCTTTCAATAACTTATTTTACTCATTTTAATGAAAAATGTCCATTCACTGGTACGTGTTCATTTACTGGTACATCCACCCTATCTCGGCGAACTTTCAGCTCCGGGATTTGCAAGCTACTTGCAGAAAGCGCACGGAGCTTTGGAAACTGTGTTGATTGGATGAAATGTTGGACGATGATTATCCCGCAACTTCTTGGTTCTCGTCAGCTTGCCAAGGAAAATAGTGGTAGCTATGTTTGTCTGCAGATATTTTGCGGAACTATTCAGAACCGAGGAGTATTCTGCTTAGAAGCAATATTCAATTATTTTCAGTTGTATTTGTAATTTCACACTGTCCCGAATTCGTATTCTTAGGGGTTTTCTAGAGTTCTCTTTGAACGCAGACTGTGATTCATGTCGAAACTGTTTCTCAGTAACTTCGACGCGATTATTCTTGACGCGATGGTAAATTCAGGAGCGGATTCGCTGAAGCATAAGAGCAAAGATTTTGAGTCATATCGCTGCTGTAACGCACAGCCGGTATGAGATTATGAAATCAGTATACAGCGGCGATTGAAATGATATTTATTGCGCTTAAATTGCATTAGATACCGTTGCTCGGTAAGAAGTTTACCCAGACGGAAGGAATCCGATGTACATTGGACTCAATTGAAAGTAAACCTTAAGTCTTCCCACCTGAGGGAAGTTGCCGTAATACCCGGGCTATTGAGAATCGCTGTTATCGTCGTCGTTTCTGATAAGAGATAAAGCATCGGCAAAAGTCCTTTCAGTCGTGTGTGAATGCTCGAATCCGTTCGACGCGATCGCGTAGAGGTATCGTCGTTTCATGGAAACTCAGCTGGTCCCGATTACCGTGGCTCGGCGCGTTCGGTAAAGTGCACTTCGGAGTAATTCGTCGCCACGATAAAAGTGCTCGTGAAATCGCCACTTTTCCGCAACAGGTGGTTGAGGAGTGTAAGCTAGATTCCGATCGAGCTTCCTGCGGACGATGAAAATGCACGTTCCTCCATAAACGCGTCCGTTTACTTCGATTCGACGATTCCAAGGGGCGACCCAGCGTTCGCGAAACTCTCAATTGTTGCCCTCAAATGAGCGTTGGATTATCGACCGGACGTTAATTATGCGCGATCTGAACGAAAGTGACCGCGACGTCGAAAGGAGGTTACGTTCCTTGCGCTGGAACTGCAAGCTCGCGTTTTGGTAAACCCGCGGATAAAGGATTTCCAACGCGTGTTATTTATAACGTCGGATAGAAAAGTTGCGCAATGTCATTTATTCCTGTACGGGGGAAGGGAAAGAAGTCGAATATGTGTCGACATTTGCGGGCTACGAAAGCTTGCGCACCCAAGTATTTTTGGACCTGCATTGCGCCGTGCACGGTATGTTTCTCGGATTGAAAGCTTTTTTAACGTCTCGCGACGATATGGCTACCGTTGTAACCCGATCTTTGTATCGGGCGCAGCGGGTCGAAGTGTACAGTGCCACGCGGGAGATTCAAAATTTCATTGATAAGATCCAAAATTTCTCGAGCACTATATATATCATATATTTATAAAATTTATTTATATATATAGTGCACAAGAAATTTTATTGATATGAATAAAGTTTCAATAAAATTTCTATATATATAGAAATTTCGATCTTATCAATAAAATTTCTTGTGCACTATATATATATAGAAATTTTATATATTATATATATATATATTTTATATTATATATATATATATTTTATATTATATATATATTTTTTTATATATATATATATTATATTTTTTATATATATATATATATATATATAAATATAATTTATATAGGCCTACATAACCTTGCCTATATATATATAAAAAAATTATATATATATAGATTCAAAATTTTATTGATAAGATCGAAACTTCTCGTGCACTATATATATATATATATATATATATATATATATAAATTTTATTGATATATATATATATATTAATTTTAGTTATATATATATAAATTTTATATATATATAATATATAAAATTTATATATATATAGTGCACGAGAAATTTCGATCTTATCAATCAAATTTATATATATATATAGTGCACGAGAAGTTTCGATCTTATCAATAAAATTTTGAATCTATATATATATATATAATTTTTTTTATATATATAGGCAAGGTTAGGTAGGCCTATACTAACAGGCTATTACGTAAATCTTCACAATTATCTGTTTATGGCACATACTCTGGATATAGTGCAGAGTATTAACGATTGATAATAATAATAATAATATTTTTTTCGTCCCGAGCCGATACTCGAGCGAGACGATAGCCTCGCGATAGAAGTACAATTTCACTTTCGAGTTCAGTGTAAATGCGCGTCGACGAGCGAAGAAACGGGCGAGAGAAAGTCAATCGGACGAACGATAATTATTTCTACGTTGCAATTTCAATTTCTGAGTTTCTCGGCCGTAGATCTTATTAGCGAGTCGTTGAATGATACTGGGAGTAATGGTGTACACATGTATCCAAGATAGCGGCGCTGCTGAAGACTAGTTTATCCGGGTCAATTAGCAGCCGAACAATTTAAATATCGATCGAACGGCGGTATTAATAGCCCGATGGAAAGTATTCGGCGCTGTGGATACTCGCGAATGCTGGGATCAATATTTTCTCCCGCGGCCACGGTTTTACAACCGTGGCTGGACGAGCCAGACGCTGGTGTGCGTGTGCACATCCGCGCCACGCGCCAGACAATTTCCGGCCGGGGCATATTCCGCGATGTTTCCCTCTCAAATTTGCACGCCATCATTCTTCTTTGATATTCTCGGAAAAATCTAAATGTCAATGCCAATTCTGCGCTGCGCGGAAATAGACCCGCACGTAGGACGAGCCGCGGCCGCGGATCGAGAGCTATCGCTGCCGGATACGTTTAATCGAGCATATTGAAACAGAAGATTATTCCGACAGATTATTTACTCGAAAATAACCGTGCATCTGCTGAAAGGGGTTGTATATCGCCGGTTTAATATGTGCCGCGGAAAGCGTGCGCTAAGGAAAAAGATAGGTGATTTCGGCGGATCAATATGCCAGTAAAAAGAAAGTTAGGCGCGCGGTATTGTTATGGTCTATTTCTTCTCCGCGGTTTTTGTTTCTGTTTCTTTTGAACAGAAGCAGGTGTATGTATGTTCTTTTCAAGCGCAGCTGGCGCAACTTTGAACGCATCTTATATTCCAATTATCTAATGAAAGTGTCTCGCATAAATCGAACGCACATTCCCGATAATTAAACCATATTTCGTAGGGGACGGTTTAATGAGCAACGCACGGTGATGGGCTAAAAATCGTAGAACGACTTTGAAGGTGATTTTAAAGAAATCTGTGGACTTTACTGAAAATGTAACATAAGGTTCTTATATGGATAAGTAAGAATTTTTTCCAGATTTTTGTTAATAAAAAATAGCGGCACGTAGTTCCCACTGAGGGATTCCGCTGTGGAATTTTTCACGTCCACGCTGTTGGAACTAGAACAAAAAAACCGAAGGTTTTGTCATCTGTATACTAATTACTAGAGAAGTACCCAAGATTTCGAGAACATATTGATTTTTGAAGGAATGGCGGACATTTGAAAACAGTTCTTCTTTTTGCTAGACAATTTCTTATGGAAATGTGATTTACAAACAGGGTGTTCAATGTTTTGCAAGAATCATGGGTACTTCCTAGTATTTAGTGTGTAGATGACAAAACTTGTTGTCTTTTTGTTGCAGCTACAACGGTGCAAACGCAAGAAATTCCACCACGAAATAATTCAAATTGAAAATACGCATCGACTGTGCGGCCTTTGTGCCGCTATTTTTCGTTAAAAAAGCCCGAGAAAAACAAATTGGTTTCCTTTTATACATATAAGAACCTTAGTTACATTTTCAATGAAGTTCATAAATCTCTTTCACCCTCGGTTGTCACAGCTACTTTTTTCGAACGTCGTTGTCACACACAGGGTTAATTTGACCCTGCTAATTTTCAATCAGTTGTTATTTAAAAACTATTCGTTAAATTAAGTCTGAAAAATTCTGCGATAAAGTTCGAGCATCGTAGAATATATGCCCATCGTTGAAAGTTGACATTTAAAGTGTCATCGTACAAAAAAAAAAAAAATTGAAGCAATCCCAGATAGACTTTAAAGTGAATTCACGAGATCGTCCTGAGATGCCGAAATGAATTTATCGAAAATTTGAAGCAATGTACGGTAAATTCTGTTTGAATAAATATATAACTTCAAATTTACCCAAATTTTACATCGCGTCATGAGTTAAATTCTTGATCACGCAGTGAACCAATACATTTACTACATGTTTGATCAATATTGCTACAAATAAATATAATGTGAAAGTAAATATAATATATAAATATAATATAAATATAATATATAAATATAATATATAAATATAATATAAATATAATATAAATATAATATATAAGTAAATATAATGTGAAGTGATGATGGCAATTTGCAATCATTGTGTGCTGCAAATGTGATTCAAATATGATCCCTATTTTTCAATGCACAACTGTAGTTAAATTTTGCGCAAATATAAGGTAAATAGATGACGGTCTGACGCGGGAACGTTCGCAATCCGCTTTCGAGAATGATCGGATAATTTTTCATTTTGCGTAAATATTAGCAGCACGTCATGACTCAAATATCATTCAAATATGACCTGAACAGAATATCCTCATCGACTGTATAAAGATTGCTACAACATTTCCTGTTCTAATTGCATCATTACACGTCTTAACCCTTAACTGGTATACTGTTTTTGGCAAACGTGGCTGGTATACTGAGGTCGTGGCAGACCCCAAATAAAAAAGGACACAGAAATTTGTAAAGTCTACCCCAGATCAACCTCTACGAATATTTTGTTCTTAGGTAATGTATAAAACAATAGAAACCTAGAAAGTTAAACTATTACTATAAAATTAATTAGAAAAACAGTTTACAAGCTCAGACAAGCAAAAATTTTGCAGCGAACTTTGCGTGCCTGGGGTCATGAGCGACCCCAAGACACCAGTCAAGGGTTAAATTTAACGCCAAGGTGAGCGCTCACAAAGCGCACAACACTGTTGCATTACGTGATTTGATATTCGATAAGCTTTACGCAAATTTGCTGTAAATTGTCTGGCTGGGATAAGAGTTGCGACAAAAAGTTTTTCGCTTAAAAAAAACTGCAGGGTCAATTTGACCCAGTGCGACAATCGAGGGTTAAAATCACATCGAGTCACATCGTGGCGTTGCCCTTTAATCAGTGTCGCGTTCCCCTCCTGGACCCAACACTCCGCCCATGCATCCTTCTCGCGCGGCAATTCACCAGAAATCATCCATCTGCGTCGTTACAATTGGACCACCCGGTGTAACGAAAGAGAATATCCCCATCCGCGATGATATATCGGCGCATGGTCCCCGGGATTTCCGTGGTCCGCCTGATATGTATTGGTAATTCGTTGCCCTTTTTTTAAATGCCCTGTATTTTACGATAACGCTTGGCGGGCAGAGTGGAAGCGAGCAGGGGGACGAATAATCGAAGGTGGAATCTGTTTCAGGGCGATTACATCAGGCACCCGGTTCTTTACGAACTGTCGAGCAAGTATGGAGTGGCTGTGAGTGACCAGGTGCCCTTGCCGGCTCGTCTCGACGAGCTCCGGGAGCACATACGCCGACAAATACGCAAGGTATGTCGAGTTTCGCTCACCCCTCTCGGCTACACCTCTTCTCTGAAGCTCTCTTTTTTCTTTGCGCACCGCGACGTACACGGTAGCGGTGCCCGGGCACGGTATATCCCCACGGCGGAGCGAGGGAGGGTCCTCTGGCGTTCGGAGGGGGGTATATATCCTCTTCCACCCTTGTTTCGCATCTCCCTGCGCCTCCTCGTTCCTCGCTCTCCTTTTTCGTCTCCCCGCGTGTGTCAGACCACCGTCGATCCGTGGCACGTCCGTTGAAAACCGGCACGGTCCACGTGACTAATGGATCCCGAGCAGAATTTATGGTCATTTCGGCGGAGAAAACGAAGCACACGCCGGAGCCACCAATAACACTGGGAGCCACGGGCTCGCGTAATCTCGCGCGGTACGTTATAACGCTATCGCCTCCTCGACCCATCAATTGTAAATCAGCGGCGAGAGTTCCTGGTAACATTTCACGGCGGACAGCTGGCGTCCACTGTCCGGGCAGAGTAAAAACGAACCTGTTATCGACGTTATCGCCAGGCTGCGCTGTGGGCAGGGCTTGTAACTGTTATTATAAAGATTTCGGTTCTTGAAAGAGTTATGAAGATCCTTTATTCGGAATAACCGTTACAAAGAACCTAAATATCAGACTATATGAGTTACGGTTCCTATATAGCTCTGTAACTTTTACTTTTCAGGTTCTATAACTTTTATTTTTTAGGTTCTGTATGAGTTACAAAGCGGTTGTGGAACCGATTCTTGTAACGATTGTGCAGAATTTTACAGTAAATGAAATTACAACATATTGCAACTATAGATTACTCTGTGTAACCAAATTGTTTTAAACATTATTGTAAATAAGTAAGCAAATGTATATTATGTACACATTTGTGCATATGTATGCAAGTGATCCTTGCATACCGCCGAGTGTATACATATACATATGTACAAATGTGTACGTAATATATATTTGCTTACTTATTTCTAATAATTTTTAAACAATTTGGTTACACACAGTAATCTATAGTTGTGATATGTTGGGATTTCATTTCATGTAAAATTCTGTAAATCGTTATAAGAATCCGTTCTATAACCGCTTTGTAACTTATATAGAACCTAAAAAATAAAAGTTATAGAACCTGAAAAATAAAAGTTATAGAACCTAAAAAAGGAAAGTTATAGAACCTAAAAAATAAAAGTTATAGAACCTAAAAAATAAAAGTTATAGAGCCTAAAAAATAAAAGTTATAGAACCTAAAAAATAAAAGTTATGGAGCCTAAAAAATAAAAGTTATAGAACATGAAAAATAAAAGTTATAGAGCTATATAGGAACTGTAACTTATACTTATATAGTCTGATATTTAGGTTCTTTATAACGGTTATTCCGAATAAAGGTTCTTCATAACTCTTTCAGTCAGAACCTTTATAGAACAGTTTGAAACAGTTATTTTCGAAACCTATCCAAGCCCTGGCTGTGGGTAATATTTTTGCCTGCGCGAAACAGAGTTTCGGTGAAGTACATATGAAGGGGAAAGGGGAAAAAACTAAAAATGACACGAAACAGTGTCATCAGAAAAAATTAAGTTCTCTGTGGAACTGATTGCTAACCTACGACGAATCCGATTGCAATTACCTCTTAACATAGAAATGATAATTGCTCAACCGAACATACGAGCTTGTAAATACTTATGTAACTATTTAGAAAAATGTAAATTACGTGTATGAATCCGCTGCTCATTATGTATAAATCTCTGTACAGCTAAATAAGCCTTAAGGCTTCATATGCTTCAATAAAAAAAAAAAATTTAGTTCTAATACTTTTGTCCATCAGTACAGAAAGAAGGTTTAACGAATATAATTTTCTTCTTCATTAATTTCTCGCTTTACCTTGACGACAGAAGCTTATGCTTAGGCAAATAGCATTTTCCGTATTTTCCAGTGCATAGTGGACAATCCCTGTTTTTAACGTTATCTCGCGGGGGTATTTAATCTGTATAACCATTTCTGATTCGACAGTTCTGTAGTCCCAGTTGCCACCAACAAAATATGCTATATATCTCAAAATCACGAAAAATGAACCTTTCCGATTTCTCCCTTCACCCTTTATATGTACAGTCGCGTGGGAAAATCAGTTGGCACTCTTTAAAATCGCAGAACTTTTTTAAAATTGGTCCAAACGATTCGATTTTTTTTTTAGAAGCTTACGAAATTACGTTTCTGGATGACGTGTTTCGTCGTTTTGAAAAAAATTGCAACTGGTCGGAATAGCGATGAAAATAATGAAGGTCGCTTTTCTCAAATTTTTTTCCGAGCCTGTAATGAAAATTAAAAAAAAACCGTTTGTAGAGTGAACTAAGTTGTATACATGCTGAAAATTTCATCTAAATCGGTTAACGTTACTTTGAGCTTAAAGATCGCAGAATAAGGGCGAAAATCGCGAAATACCCAAAATCAGCAATTTTCGACCTTGTTCTGCGATCTTTAAGCGCGTGTAGCTCAGAGCAACGTTAACCGATTTAGGCGAATTTTTCAGCACGTATACAACTTACTGCAATCTACAAACTTTTTTTTTTAATATTCATTACAGGCTCAGAAAAAATTTGAAAAAAGACCTTCGCTATTTTCATCGCTATTCCGACAAGTTGCATTTTGTTTCGAAACGACGACACTCGTCACCTAGAAAACTAATTCCGCTAGCTTCTAAAAAAAAACTCAAGTCGTTTGGACGAATTTTAAAAATGTTATGCGATTTTAAAGAGCGTCAACTTACTTTCCGATGCAACTGTACCTACTCTTTACGAAAGTCTTCCGCGTGCACGTTCAAAAGAAGGGTCGATGATTTTAGGAGCGACCTGGATAATTAGTGATAATTATTTACCACTGTTTCCTGTACACGTCAGCGTGCCGCGTTATCTCGCATATTTCTTTGTTTTCATATAATTTTTTGTTATCGCATAATCGCGGAACAGTGACGTAAACAGTCACCGATGACCTTTGGTTACGCCGAGTATCGGACCAATGCGAGGAAGCTAATCCGCGTCACCATAGAATCGCGCACAGTCTAAGTAGGGTATTCGAGAATTCTGCGCTCTTCGCATCGCACAGTGGTCCCAAATCGCCAAAAGCTGGTCAAAATTCAATTTTCGAAGTATATAGCAAGTTTATGCTATTGTAGCAGATTTGTTCTATATACATCAGTGCATCAAATGCCGCTTGAATTTCTACAATATATTCATTGGTTGTTGAGATATAGGCTGTCAAAGTTGACGAAATTTGATGCTCCTTAAGGGGGGAGCCTGGTGTAACTAAATGAAAATCGAGGCATTTTTCGGGAATTTTTTTTAAAGAAAGTATTTGATAGATCTTTCTGAAACTTTCAGGATATTGTATTAACAGGTTAAGGTATATAACAAAAAAAATTTATTAAAAAAGAGCGGCAAATAACAAAGTTATGCCCAGTCCGTTGGCGACGCAATTATTGCACTGCGGGCAACGTAGCGTCTTTTGGTTTCATATGAAACCAAAAATCGAACAATTTTCTTTTAGTTTATGAGTGTACGCACAGAATGAAGAAATTTGAAACTTAAAAGATGCAAAATGAACAAATGACGGCCTCTTGAATAAAAAGTTCACTGTTTCCAACGAAATTTTGCCTTAAATGTCTAAAAAAAAAGGTATTTATTTAAACAATATCATTATGTCAATAACTTAGCTCTGTGAAGAAAATGTTCACAAATATCCGTGCACAAGGCCAAGTCGATTGGTTGAATATTTTTGGAGTAATATTGCCCGCAAAGTGTGAAACTGTCGTTTCGAGAAAAACGCATTTAAAGTTTTGTGGTAGCCTGGCGCTCCGTAGCAAAACCGGCTATATCCGCTTTAATTTTTCGAATTTCGTTTTGCGGCTTTGGGAACATATTGTCGTGATGTTCAACTATTGATTTATGCAAAAAAAAAATCGTTTTCTTCGATCCGCTACACCAGGCTCCCCCCTTAATGTCTTGAAAATGGAAGCATGTTTAATGTGTCAGAGAAAGTTTATCTGAAAAGATCCATATGTGAAACAGTTTACCATTAGAGTAGGTGTTATAAACATAAACTTACCACAGAGACAAAGTAAAGTATCTTTGAATTCACCCTTGTAATTCTCTTCTCAATGTGTCACAAATCCAAGTCATGTTTTAATAAAATGGAAGGAAAGCAAAGATGAGTGTCACCGAGTGTCACGCTGTAACAAGTTTCTTGATATAAAGTAACATGTCAAGTATGATATCCAATTGAGAAAATTTGCGGAAATTTGCGGTGTTTTAAGATATTTAAATTTAAAGTGCCAAGTGTATTTAGCATATGAATAAAACAGCATGCGGTATTTCAAACAACACTTATAATTCATAGTTTTCTTTTATTATTTTCGGCAATACACTTGGAACTATTGTGACCTACTAAACGCAGAAATGTTGAGTTTTTTTTTACTGGAATCTGAAAAAATAAAATTGTCAAAATAATTTTTAAAAAAGTTTTGAAATTAACGTTCATATTAAATTCTACATTCTATTACATCGTTTTAGTCAAGAATCGGAAAATAATCAATTTTCACAAAAATTAACTTAAAAACAACGTTTATACCAGGGATATTAGATCCGACATCTGGTTTTCTGCGATTTTCACTTTAGTTTCGTAGTCAGCGACCTCGGAAACTGTAGGATACCAAGTTTAGATAAAATTTCATATGTTTCTGATATACGGGTCCGCCATATTGGATTCGTCATTTTGTTATAAAAATCGTGAATTTCAGATTCGTAATCAGCGACCCCAAAAACCCCCGAGCACCGATTTCTGACTAAATTGTAGTACGTTTCGAGAGGTTTGCCGCCTTTCAGCGATTTGGAACCACTGTGCGTCGCACAGTGGGGCACGTAACATAGGATTCGCAGTAAAAATATCATAACTTCTGTGTTTCTCAATATTTTTGAGTACTTTTTTTTTATATTATTTATTAATAGCCAACGGTTATATGGACAGCAACATAAATAAAATTGAAGCATCTTTAACAAACGAAATAATAATAAACCAAAGAAACGAAGAGTGCACAGCGCACTCGGGTGATTATGTATTAATAACAGCCAAAGTTGCGAATAGTTTCAGCCAATTTTTTTATGGCTGTTAGTAGATGGTATCTGCTTTCAATCAGTACTATCTAGAGCCCGGAGGAAGGCGGAGCTTTGTTTATAAACCTAAAAGAGTTAATGAAAACTGAAAATACTGGGTAGCTTCGTTTGAAGTCGTATAGTGGGATTACAGTGAGGAATTTTCGAAAACTATTTATGTCACAAATAAGCCGAGACTATACACATTCGAAATACATGCGGTGAAAAAATAAAAATATCCAGAGGAATTCAGAAAAAATTCGGCAATCTCGTACGAATATTGACACGTTTGCCGTTAAAATACGAAAGGTTAACTTCGCATCAATTTTCCTTTGCAATTAACATGAATATGACATATCTGTCATATACGTTAGATACGTCGGTCTATTGGCTTTCAGGATATAGCGATGGATACATAAAAATACACCTTTCATTTCAAGACTTTTCCTCTCCAGCCCCACTGTGCGTCGCCTTGTCCTCGAGTCTACCTTGGGATTTTCGAAGCAGCGAACGAAACGCAGCACGCTTAAAGGGGGCGAGAGGTTTCGGCGGGGCAGCGTTACCTCCGTAGCATTTAAACGCCGCTCGGAAATATTATTCGCGGCCCGCCGCGTGATTACAAGGTGTACGGGGGCCCTTGTCAGGTGTGCTCGCCGAGGGAAGTTACAGCGGATCTAATGGGGGCTAATAGAATGAGAGGATAGATCCGGGGCACGAAGCTCGGGCGTAATTTTACGTCTCATTTGTTTCGGGCAGAGGAGTGGTCCACACCGGGGACGGGGGCGCGCTTTAACCGATTGATCGATCGATAATAACAATGATAATCTCCTGCGCGCCTGTATCCTGTGAAGCGAGACTCCGGCTCTTGTCTCTCCCCGTTTCAACGGAGGGTCTCGCGCTCGTTGCCGATATAAACGGGCGGGGGATTATGGCCATCCGCGCGAAAGGAATCGAACGAAGGAAACGAACCGTGTGTCTGTTTCACTTTGTTGCAGGAGTTGAAGATAAAGGCCGGCGCCGAGAAGCTGAGGGTAGTGGCGACCGATCGTAAGGCCCTGTCGGACGCGGCGACGATCGTGAAGAAGGCGAACAGCAAGCTGAACGAGCTCCAGGCGGAGCTTCAGCAGCTCGAGAGTCAAATTATATTGACGCAGGGCCAGCCGCAGTCGCCCCAGCAAAATCACTCGAACGGTCAAGGTAAGGCGAAGTCGCACGGCCGCGAGATACCATCTTTGTAGCCGCGCTCGAACGCTGCCCGCCGCGGCATTGACCGAGAGGATAAGCCAGACTCATACGCGCCTAAACGGGTTTTACGTAATGCCAAGCGGTTAGACTTTCCTGCCCGATCAATTAGGGCCTTTTCAGGCGAGACGCCTCGGCTGCCTCGCGATTTCTATCCGAGACGGACGGAGGTCCCACGCGACTGATCTGGTGGAAATTTGTTTGTCGAGGAAGTCGACTGGTGCGTCGCGATACTTCTTCAAAATACAGTGGCTAAAAAAAGTATTGACACACTCACTTTTTTTTTAATGTCTTGGTATATTGAAGTGATATATTGATACAAAATATGCCTTTTAATGTCTTCTAACATACAGAAGTAATGTATTTTTTCAGAACTCTGAGTAATGTAATTTACGGAAATAACAAAAGAAAAACGAGAATTCCATACTGAAAAAAGTGTTGGCACACTTTAGACATAGGGGAGACCGGGGCAAAGTGGGACGAAAAATGTTTGAAGTTGAATAAAATTTTTCCCTTTCAATAGAAATGTGCGAAAATAGATTTATAATATAATTTGAACATTACTATTGATAAATGGCGAATATCAATACTTAAAATAAACTTAAAGTGTATTAAAATTCAACTTGAAAAGAAAATGCAAAATCGACCACTTTACCCCATATATGGGGTAAAGTGAGCTACTCTCTGGGGTAAAGTGAGCAGAAATAAAATACGTGTTTTAATGAAGCATATAATTATAAAATCAACTTTATTAGAAGTTTTAAACTATTTATTTAAACTATTTTTTTTTAAATATATTTCATTAATACAAGCTTAATGTTAATAATTTGTACTTTGTAACTTTGTACTTTGTGTTACTAACCTAAACTCATTTTCCTCTGAAAATGTGTTCTTAAAGGAACTTTGTTTACATGAACAGTCTGACATATAAATAAAACAAATACATACATAATTTTTAATAAAATACGTCACTCACATCACTCGCGCATCTTTTCTTTGCAGCTCAGTTTACCCCGGTCACTTTGCCCCGAATGTGTACTCAGTGGAAAATTAATTATTTAATAATATTAGGATTAATGTTTTCTCAAACGCGTGTACATGTATGTTTATAAGCTTGCTATAAACACGCAGAAAAAAATGGAGTTAAAATAACACATTTAACACTCATTTATCCAAAAAGCTAAATTGAAAAAAAAACAATTGGAAGTCTCTAAAACTTCATTTTTAATTTTCTAAATGAATTTCCATTTTTCGTAACCTGAATGTGCATAATTATCATTGTCGTATTACATACATTTATTACGTCACCAAAATTTCTAAATATATTCTATTGTTAAAGAATAAATTAAGGAAGCTCATTTTACCCCGGGGTTCACTTTGCCTCGGTCTCCCCTAATTATTAGAGACACAGTTATTTGAATTGATAAGTACGATGCAAGTGTTTAATATTTTGTATGCATGCCTTCGGTATTAATTATAGCTTGCAATCGATTTGGCATCGATTCGACAAGTCTTTTGGTAGTTTCTTGAGGAATTTTTGACCACTCTTCTAATAGTGCCTTCTTTAAGTCGTTTTTATTTCTTATTTTCCTTTTTCGAATTTCTAGATCTAATATATGCCAAAGGTTTTCTATGGGGTTAACATCCGGTGATTGGGGTGGTGTTGGAAGCTGTTTAGGTACATTATAAAGAAGCCATTCTCGTGTTCTGTGGGCCGTGTGCTTTGGGTCATTATCTTGCTGGAACCGAAATGTTTCTTTTATGCCTAATTTTGTTGCACTCCCTAATAAATTGTTCCGCAATATACATCAGAGCATTCATATTTCCTTCGATAAATGCTAAATTTCCCACCCCATTATGTGACATACAACCCCAAACCATTAGATGCCCGCCGCCATGTTTCGCGATTGGCCGAATATTTTGCTTTTCCAGTTCGGTGTTTGGTCTCCTCCACACAAACTTCTTCCCATCGGAGCCGAAAATATTGAATTGACTCTCATCCGAGAATATAACATTTTCCAAAATTCCATTGGCTTATTTATACACGCTTTAGCAAAGCCGAGCCGTTTCCGTCTATTAGTGACATTTATGAACGGCTTTTTTCTCGCCGCTCTGCCGTAAATTGTAGCAGAGTGTAGAACATTTCGTACAGTTTGAGCAGTAACTGTCTTTCCCGAAGATGTTGCAATATCGACAGACAAATTCTGAGCACTCGCACAGGGGTTTCTTACGACTTTTCTTATATGTCGTCGCTCTCTTACTGTTAATACTTTCGGCCGCCCCGATCGTGGCCTGTTTTCCGTAGTAGCAGTCTCTTCATACTTTTTTTATCACATGTCTCACTGTAGGGAAACCTAATTTTAACGCTTTACCGATTTTCCGATAACTCTCGCCACGTTTACGCAGGAAAATAATTTCATGTCGCGGCAAATGCATGGGTCACAACCGGCCACTCGGCGCTCACGTAAAACTTTAAGGGGAGGTTCTGGTCTAAATGTGGATTTTTTTTTATTTCATTTTTCGAATGTTCAATCTTTTAGGAATACGTGTTTAAAAGGATTTGTTGACATTCGTAAAATTCCCGAGGTTATAGGCATTTGAGTAGCGGCAAATGCATGGACAACACCCGGCCATTCGGCGCCCACGTAAAACTTTAAACGCCTTTTTCTCGAAACACTGTTCTCAAAACGGTGGGACCTGTATCTTCAAAAGTTATTATCTGATTCGACTGAAACTTTTTTTATTTTGAAGAATATACTTTTGGCTAAGAGGGAAACCAGAAAAAAATTACAAAAATTACATTTTTTTTTTAAAAATAACGACACTACAAGTTTGAAATCACTTTTCCCTGTATTTTGCGTCCTTTCATCGCCTTTGAAAATTATAAATTTTTAACTTTTTGTATTTTTTAGTCCCCCCTAGCCAAAAGAATAATCTTCAAAATAAACAAGGTTTCAGTCGAATCGGATAATAACTTTTGGAGACAGAGGTCCCACCGATTTGGATCAATTTTTTGGCGCCTTGACTTTAACGACTCCCCAAGGCTGTCTGCAATGATTAATTATAAAACAAAAAATATATTTCTACAATCTAAGACATCCTTAATACAATGCAACAAGTCCCATTAAATTATACATAGTACTTTTCCTTTAATTAATTCCTAAATATCACCTATTTTTTTGGGCTCTATACCAGAACCTCCCCTTAACCACTCTGTCCCTATAAACATATCCCGGATAGTAAACTCTAGCTACCCAAGTGTCTAGTCAGAAAAGGCCTTTGCTACCCAGTCCTCGCTCATCGATACACAAACCAGTTCAAGTATTTTTATTTTTTTAAATATCGATAAATTTTGAATGTTTGCATTGGAACGATTAGCTGCTTATCGTCTAAGCCACTTTAACTGGGCCTGGGCGATCCGTTTATTTGACCGGTTCTCGCGTAGAGTCTGCATGCTAACGACCGCGAGCCTCTTTTCGACATATCAATTAATGTTACTGCTTATTCGCGGCCGCCTTATCGATACATCGACGTGGCGGCCAGTGTTCCGGTGCGCTACCCTCGTGGCACGGCTAACGACTGTTCTGTGTCGTTAACGAGCGGTCACTTAATAACTCCACCCACTAACGAGCCGTCGAGACGACGGGCCACCGCGTCCTCGGTTTATAAAGTTCAGCCGTGCATGCGAGCTGCCGCTTCATTCCGCCATCGGACTCGGCAAATCGAGCATGCCCGGCCCGAGCCATAAACGCGGCCCCGCCAGTCGTCGCGTCCACGATCCAGCGATGCGTGGTCTGATAAATTGCGCTTGAAAAATCGCTTTACGCTTCGACCGGTGCCATTTCTCTGCCCCTCTGGCGTTTTCGATCTCCACGCGTAATTCACGTGAAATTGCCCGGGCATACATCTTGCGTTCTTTAAAGAGTAACAGACCCTGTTGCCCGCGGCATCGGACCGCCTCCAGCTTTAAAAATCGGGCACTCGCGACTTCGGGGGGCTGTTGCCGTGGAATGGCGCTGTTGGCACAGTTGGCGCGTTCCGCGGTGCACGCGTTTAACGGCGAACGAGAACATTGTCATCCGGAAACGGTGCTCTAATGGCATTTCCAGTCACCGCCGGCTGGCCGTTCCCCACCCCCGCTGAAAGTACTACTAGTGCAGTTGCTGGGCATAAATTAGGAATGATTAACTCCGATCCTCGTAATCGTGGGTCATGGTACTCTGAGTAGTCACGGGCGTAGCGTTGGATTTCAGGCGTCGCGTGCACCCCGCTGTCGCGGCTCATGCACCGTTCTATCTGATATCTGCGGTGAATTAATTCGGTCTGCACATGCACGGAGATCCCATTATCCGTACAGATATCTCCGGGATGTACAGTTCAGGCTTTGTTGGTTTTACTCTGTTTGAGGAGAGAGGGAGCTGGCATTTCCGAAGGGCGCCTCTTTTCAGTTACTCAGCGCTGTCTTATCGCGCATTTCAAACGCATTCGTATCTCACGCGTGAAGTGACAGATTATCGGGCTTTACTGTTAGTAGGGTAGACCGGGGCGAATCGGATCACTTTGTGTTTGACGGTAGAAAAATACTAGTCAGACATTTAAAAAACTAATTTTTTATTATATATTCGTGATCAGTACACCTTTGGCTTTAAGAGTAATAATAGAAAATAAAATTAAACATACAAGTGTTTCTTCTGCAAACAAGGAAACGAAAAGTGAGAAATATCCGATTGGCCCCGAAACTTGGGGCGAATCGGATAACCCAGAAATTTCTGATAAAAAACTGAAATTTTCATAACAAAATCTTTAGAATCAACTTAAACAAATCTAATTTAATGACTCAGCACACAGATCGGTAGAATATTGCCGTTTTTTGCCGCCTCTATCAGCACAATTCTCGTGGCATCATTCTTCTCAAATAATCTTCTGAAAGTGGACGAATTAAATTTTTACCAGAGTAAATACAATGCCATCTTCTTAAGACCATTAATTTAATTCTTTGTTTCGTCATTTCTCTAAATTTAATTTTTATCACAGATTCCTTTTTTTTGGACACCATGATCCCTGATTGCTCTTTTTAATGTACGTACTAATCATCTGTATATAAACAATTATCATATTTATAATCATAAAAATACTGAAATGAAAATAAAGAGTGATCCGATTCACCCCAAATAACGCGATCCGATTAGCCCCATATATAAGTATTTCAAAGGGTGTAGATTACATAAACATATTATGATATAATAGCCTAAAATACATGAAATACTAAACTTGGACACCGTGCAAACTAATAACAATAATCACATGGGAATTTTCAAGCTTACTTTTTATTTTAAATAAGAAATTGCAGATTACGTAGGTTAGATTCGGACCAGAATTGTAACGTTCGCACGCGTCCATGTCAGTGAAAACGTATGCCAGCTCTAAACAATCACTTAAAACAATTAACGGGCTTTTGCGGTAGGTGCGGGGGATAGAGACGAGGTACTACGAACGATTAGAGATGTAGGAAATATGGATTAAATTCTTATTTTGATCCGATTCACCCTGCGATCCGATTCGACCCGGTCTACCCTACCCAAAGATTCCAAAGATCCCGAGCTTCTGCCGCGGGACCAAAATGGTCTTCAGTCTTCTTTCAAACCGTGCCGATCGATCGTAGCAATCGTCCACCCGTAGTTCCACGTCTTCGGACTATTATCGAACGTTGGCTGCAGCGCAGAACAGTCGTCTCCTCGAAGACAATGAGTCGATCGAGCTTCTGGTCGGGGGGTTTTGAGCAAACTGGCACGAAATGGTACGAGGACGCGTTGAAAATCGGTACTGCTCTCGGTCCGTCGACCTTGGAGGAGACTAGTTACGCCACTGGTGGGCAGTTCGCTGTCGGTGCCGCTTCGTGACGCGCCCGAGGCTCCGTACGTAGCCGCTCGCGACTAGGAGAGCCCGCGGTCTTCTGTTCTCGTTGAATTGACGGTAAGTGGTAGCATCTATTTATACCGTGGGCTCAGACGCTCTATTCACTCCAGTTAAGTCAGTCATCATACGCTCTCCGGACCGGCAACCTGCCTCTGGGCCACCCCATTCACTTCCCTCCGCGATGGGACGTGCCATTCAGAGCGGTCTCCTAACAATGCAACTGCAACTGGTACCACCGGGCTTCCTGTATCTCGTTACCTGGGGGAACGGCGGGTTTAGGTTCTCGGGCTCCGCATTAAATGGTCAATCGTACAGCTCGATCGTGCTGTGTTAGGTAGGTTGGTCTGACTCTGCTCGCACAAAGGGGGTGCACGACGATGTTCTTGTGTTCCGGGGTGGGGTGGCAAGACACTTGTTGAACGTTTGATTAGATCGTCGTAATCAGACACTTATTTGTAAAAGGGGCGGTTAATGTTTGGACCAAATGCTTTCTCAGTGATTAAATGTCCCGTAACTGGGGAGGGGGGTGATTAACAGTGGAGGGTCGACCGAGGCGAATCGGATCGCTTTGTGTTTGATGGTAAAGAAGATAATAGTTAAGCATTAAAAAACTGGATTTGTAGATATTATAAGTATATTTGTAACTAGTATTCTGTTGGCTTGGACGTTAATAATAAATAGAGATCCCTATGTCACGTGTATTAAACGTATCCGTAGCACAATTCGTGTATCTTTTAGTACACGGGTACCCGTGCACTATTTCACGTGTATTTAAATACACGTGAATTTAGATACACGTTTATTTATAAATACACGTATATTAACGTGTCCGTATTTTGATTCGTTTGATTTTTAATATCTATAGATATCCCAGAACTCTGAGGGATTGCGAAATTCGTAAAAGAATTAATGTATTTAAATGTATTTGCTAGAATAATATGCAGAAAGTATGGTTTTACAAATTTTCAGATTGTAACTAATAACACAGTTATAAAATTAACAAGATTTATTTAATCGATTGCCTATTTTGATACGAAAAGTTAAGGCATTACTGGTAATAAGCGAGTTTCTTTTTAGACGCAACGATAATCCTTAAAATTGAAAAACATCACTCGGTTTTATTACACTTATTGCTTAAGTGACCGCCATTGCCCATTCTCCCGTAGTTAATGCACAATTCTGATCAAAATACACGTGTATTTAAATACACGTGAAATAGTGCACGGGTGTATTAAAAGCTACACGGATCGAGGTACGGATATATGTAATACACGTACCATACCATGGTCTCTAATAATAAAGAATAAAACCAAAGTTAGAAATCTTCCTTCTACAAACAAAATACCAAAAAGTGAAATAATACTCGGTCTACGCTACTAAGAACTGTTTCAGGTTAAGGGGTTAACTACCGTCAGGGGGTAGAAAACGAATCGAATCTTTGGGAATTTATTTCAGAAAGTACACGCATATCTTTATGCAATGGCTTTTGTATTCAGATGAAGGACACTTTAACAGGTTATTATATTACGTTTCGGTATAAAAATATTTAGTTATTGCACAATTGCAACTGATTTCCCGGAAGCTGTTTTTAGAAACATGTTTTACGGTGACCAACATTATTCGGAACTTGGTTATCTCAAACGAAAAAAACGAAGATGATTTAGTTAGTACAATAGTTTAGTCTTTAATCGTTCCGTTTTATAAAATATTAATTTGAGACAAAATGGCAGATGATTAAAATGAAATGATCGACCTTCGTAGAAAAAACACTTATTTTTCATCCATAAAATAAAAACTATGAATTGGAAAAACAAATGCTTCGTTTAAAGACTAGATTTGAATGTCTAGAAGAAACCTACAAAGTTTCAGAAAGATTGGCGCAGCGGTTTTGAAGAAATTGTGGTCACCGGGCTAAAACAGCTTCCGGGAAATCAGTTGTAATTTTGCAATAACTAAATATTTTTATACCAAAACATAATATAATAACCTGTTAAAGTGTCCCTCATCTGTATACAAAAACCATTGTATAAAAATATGCGTGTACTTTCTGAAATAAATTGCCAAAGAATCGATTCTTTTTCTACCTGCTGACGGTAGGTAACCCCTCGAAGGGGTTAGATTTCGCAGAGTAGCCTAAATGAGCTGTTTCCCACGTGTTCCCCTGCTAGAGCGCTACTAGAAAACAAATAGAGTACACGAGCTTGTTTAGAATAAGATATCGCGGATGAGACGTTGCCACGGGATCCAGGAGAAAGTAGATTCCCTCCTTTCGTCCGAGGGAACCAATAACGAACGCCGCGCACGAGGGCTCTCGGTTCACTTTCCAGTTCTTCGGGTCCTGCGTGCGTGTAATACGCCGCTCTGTCCGCGAGGGACAGTGAAAACGCTCCGTTGCGGTACACGCTGTACAGGGTGAGTCCAGAAACTGGACCGGGCTGTAACTTCAGTGCAGATGGAAATAAATTGCGATTGATTGTTGAGGAGCTTCCTAGACTCCTAGAAAGTCCATTTCCTAAGATCACGCATTCCCCCAAAATGAACCGTACATCTTTCATGCCAATCGATTCTCCTCGCTAAATAATATATCGCATTTTTGTGTTATTCGAAGAAATGGCAATTACACTAACTATTAATATAGAAATGGAGAAGAAATTGTCGTTAATTTTGATTCCATTTAGGTATCTAAAAAGCGTGTGGCTTTGTAGAAACTTCGCAGTTTCTTTCTTCTTAAATTCTATTTTTACAGTTTTCTTTTAAATAAATGTTACCTCTATTATTGCAACCGGGGTGTACGCTTTTTCTCAATTTTCTCAAAACGGTATCATACACAAACTTGTCGATACTACCTACCTCTGGAATAAATTTAAGACTTTACCGATTAACGCGGTGGCTTTATGGAAATTTCGGGCAGTGTGTTTTAAGCTGGGCAATTTCTAATCTTGCCAGTGCAGGATCTGCAGAAGTTAAAGTATTTCTTCTCCCAAAGCATGTTTGCGTGGGTACAGTTTTTGCGGAAATGCGCTCGCAAGAAGATAGGCCTCCCTAAATCTTTCGCTACCAATTTCTCTACCTTCGCTTAGAACACTGCCACAGCCCCAGCTTCTAGACCCACCCCGTATACCCAGATAACACGATCAAGAGCGCGTTGCGAGAGGCGATCGGTGGAACGATCGCGCGCGCAGTACCGTTGCGCACTCGCGCGCGTATTTAGCCCGCGGCCCCTCTAGCTGCGATGTGTATCGAGATCGCGTTTCAGCCCGAACCCACGGTTTCGCATTCCGCGCTGCGTCAGTGAGGCCCTCCGGCCCTCTCCCTCTTTAGGGCTACCTGCTCTCCGAGGCCCGAGTTCGCGGCCCAGCCGAGCGGTTACGACAGTACGCGAGCGGCAAGTTTAGAAATTTAATGATTCCGCGCCAGTAATGGAGATATCGCGACACGCATGGATTGGGCCCTCAAAGTCGCCTGCACTTATCCCGCCCCGCGGAATTACGATAATGCCATTGTTCGGGGTACAAGCCTGTGTATTTATCGAAATAACGGTTCATTCAGCCAGTTTCCTCTTTCTAGTACCTACGCATCCAGTATCCAGAACAGGGCTTGAAAACTGTTGTAATATCGATTTCGGTTTTTTTTTTTCTAACGGTTATGAAGAAACTTTATTCTGAATAACTGTTATGAAGAACCGAAATTTCAAACTATTACCGGTTTCGGTTACGGTTCCTATTTCCTTCCTCATATCGATCCCATAACTGTTATTTTTTTTCGGTTCTATATCGGTTCCGAAACGGTTCTAGAATCAATTCGTGTATCGACTTTTCCCTAATTGATATCATTAATTATTGTAGCTGCAGATTACTGTATACAACCCCTGGCAATAAGTTTGGAACCAAAGGCAAAAATACGAAATTAACGAGGAACGCCAATATTTTTTATTTATAATATGCAACGGTATAGGGTAAATGTCCCAATTAATGCCACTTCATTTATTTTACTTAATAAACACGCAATGTATAATGAATAGTTTATAAAATAATTTATCATAAAAATTGGGACTGTTCTTCTTATTATTATAGTACATTCTTTATATGTCTATTCTTTATACATTACGTTTTTTAAAGTGAAATAAATAAAGTGGCAGTAATAGGGACACTGACAGTATATGGGACATCTACCCTATATGTGAAACGCGTCGTAATGTTAAATTGGTGTATTTTAAAGTAAAAGCACCAAAAATAATTAAGAATTTTGTTTATTATATAATAGAAAATATGGAAGAAACAAAATGTGTCTGGGAAATAAGTATGGAACGGACCGATGTTCTGGAAAAAAGTATGTAACATTATGAATTTGCAAAGAAATTAATAATAATTAATTTAATATTTATATTATCTAGTATTTTGTGACGTTCCCACGTGCACGTATCAGAGCTTGTATACGTTTTGGCATCGATGTAATCAAGTTTTCACACTGTGATGGCAAAATTTGTTTCCATGACAGCTTAATGGCTTCCAAAAGTTCAGTTTTATTTTTTGGTTTTTTGTCGCGTATAAATTGTTTCCAAAGTGCCCACAAATTTTCGAATGGACTTAAATCTGGGCTATTTGCTGGCCATTTTATGTTTCGAAAGACTTTTTGTTAAAGGTAGTTTTGAACTATTTTGCTTCGATGACAACTTGCATTGTCATGTTGAAAATAAAAATCATCCGAATCCTCGAACCACTGATCTAAACTCGGTATTAAAAAGTGTTCTAATATATGAATATATACTTCAGAGTTCACAATTTTTATACAAAATGCATATTTGTCCAACTCCTTGAGCTGTCATACACCTCCAGACCATATACGACTTTGGATATTTTATTTTAAAATTCAAACAATCTTCAATAAATTTTTCAATTGGTCCACACGAAGTGGATTCATCGCTGAATACAACTTTACTCCAATCTTCTGTAGTTCAATGCGCATACTTCTTACATCATTCTAAACGTTTCTTTTTGTATTCCTTAGTGAGAAATGGCTTTGTCTTTGCTTTGCAGAAAGAATACCCCATTTTTTCATTAATTTCGCGAGATGTGGCTCTTCTCATTTTCTTTACGATCTGTCTTAATCGTCTGTCATCTCTTCTTGAAGTTGAGCGCGGACGTCCGCCTCTTTTGCGATTCACCACACTGCCCGTCTCGTTAAATTTTCCTTTTATTTTACTTACTGCGCTTCGGTTACAATTCAAAATTTCAGCTACTTTTTGCGGAGTATTACCTTCTTTCAATAATGCAATTAAGCGTAACTTTAAATCGTTAGATAAATGTTTGCGTGGTGGCATGTTTTTATTCATTCGACTTGCTTGTTTCCTGTCTCAAAATAGTTTTGAAAAGAGAATAATGAAATGAAAACCATGAAGTAACTAACTAATATGCATGTACAAATGTCAGAAAATACTAGGTAATATAAATACTGAAAACATTATTGTTAATCTCTTTGCAAATTTATATTGTTCCATACTATTTTCCAGAACATCGGTCCGTTCCATACTTATTTCCCAGACACATTTTGTTTCTTCCATATTTTGTATTATATAATAAACAAAATTCTTAATTATTGTTGGTGCTTTTTCTTTAAAATAGAGCAATTTAACACTACCACGCGTTTCATATATATACCGTTGCATATTATACATAAAAAATATTGGTGTTTCTCGTTAATTTCGTATTTTTGCGGTTGGTTCCAAACTTATTGCCAGGGGTTGTATGTGCATATTCTTTACAAAATCCTTATAGAAAAAGAAGAAACATTTATACATATCATACATAATAAAGCGTTGAAATAAATAAATCAGCGACATCTATTTTTACATTCCCACACACTATATCATTCGGAATAGGAAGTTAAATTTTTCTCCTGTTTCTATAAGGATTTTGTAAAAAAAAAGATGAACATCTACAGCAATCTACAGCTACGATAATGAATAATATCAATTAGGGAAAAGTCGATATAAGAATTGATTCCAGAACCGAAAAAATACCGGTTGTGGAACCGATATGAAGAGGGAAATAGGAACCGTAACTGAAACAGATAATAGTTGGTAATTTCGGTTCTTCGTTACAGTTATTTGGAATAAAGGTTCTCCATAACCGTTTCAATCAGAAGCTTTATATAGAAGATTTAATCAGTTATTTTCGGAACCGTTTCAAGCTCTGATCCTGAATACGGAGCTTGCATGCATATCTGTGCCAGGCAATAGTGGGACTACACTATAAGCTTGTGGGAGTGGAGAATATAAAATATTTCCACAGTAAACCTTTATATGAAATCGCCTGCCAAAACACGAAGCCAGTCCACGTTATCTTAACAGAATTTGCAACCCAGCATCGCGGAAGCTGCTCCATGGATTTCTCCATGTTCTCCTTAAAATGCCCACTCCTAAATCCGCACGCGCCTTAATCGCATCTAAGCTACCGCAGTAGTTCAATAAATAGATCGAACACGTTGCTGGTTGCGCAGGATATAAATTCGGATTTCAATTTGTATCGCATAAAGTAATTGTTACTCGATCCGATAATGGTGCACCTAAATCCCTCGCGACTTCATAAATTCGCCGCGCCGCGCAGCTGGTAGTCGCCACGTGTCTAGATCCTTGTTTCCGATTAACATCGGGAAATACTGGTATTAGTATGCAAAACGGTGGAGCGCTTTCTTATTTTATTGTCACGGCAGTTACGCCTCTCTCGTTTTAACACGTTATCGTTTCTCACGCGACATTCGTTTAGCCGAACCACTTCCAGATCACCGAGCGCGGTTACATAATCCCGTGCGTTTCGTATCGCGAATCACGGCACTCGAATACCAGACCATCATCCGCGAGGATCGCGGGCTTGCATGCGCTCTCCTCCATCAGATTTTATTGTTAACGAATACCAAGGAACACGCTCTATTATCCTTTCACTGGGTGGCCCACAAACCAGCGCGAACTTTATCGCGCGTACCCGCCACGGTGCTTTATGTGCCCTGGAGCCTCGACGTTCGCGCGCACCAGAGGTAACATCATCCTATTTTTGTCCCGTGCCTGAACTCGGTACATGGAGCAGGTTACGCAATTTTTCTCAACCGCGGCGAGCATTAGCCCGCCAGAAATTCTCAGCGCAATTACAAGCTCGATGGCGCACAGTGGCTCGAGTAGATATACTATATGCAGTGACTCAATAATTAATATTCGGACACTTTTTGAAATCGCATAACTTTTTTAGAATTGGTCCAAACGACTTGAGTGTTTTTGAGAAGCTAGAAGGATTAGTTTGCGAACTGACGCGTTTCGTCGTTTTGAAGAAAAATGTATTTGGTTGAAATAGCGAAAAGAATAGTAAAGGACTATTAAAGGTCTATTATAAAAACGTTTAAAGATCGCAGAATAAGGTCGAAAATCGCTGATTTCGGGAATTTTAGGCACGTATACAACTTACTGCAATCTACAAATGTTTTTTTTTTTTAATTTTCATTACAAGCTCACAAAAAAAAGTTTAAAAATCGACCTTTACTATTTTTTTCGCTATTCTGACCAAATACATTTTTTTTCGAAACAGCCAAATACGGCATTTAGCAAACTAATCCTTCTAGCTTCTAAAAAAAACTCAAGTCGTTTGGACCACTTCTAAAAAAGATACGCGATTTTAAAAAGTGTCCGAATATTAATGCGAGTCACTGTAGCTAGTCAAAATTATGTTTTCGCGGTATTGGATTTATACGTGGTTTTAATTGTTAGAAAACGAACCTTCTTCGTAGCACAGTTTACAATATTATGATGACTCAAGTAGTGAATAAGATTAGCGTGTAATATAGTTTAAGTAATTATAGTTGTAGGGCACACTTATAGTTATAGTTAAATTACATTACTGTAGTTTCGTTCTTCTTCCTTTATTGAAGTAGTTTTTATAAGATTTTTATTTTAATAATATTTTTAGTGAGATAGTAAACTGTGATGCGGAGCAAGTTCGTTTAGCAATTAAAACCCCGTATAAACCCAGTTCCGCGAAAAAATAATTTTGGCCAGCTAGCATATACCTAAGCAGTACCTATTTGCGATGTGCGGGTAATCAAATGTGTCGGGTACCCGAGCGGTCGGGTCGGGTCGGGTAAAGTCGGGCGGGCTCGGACGGGGGCCCGGGACACACGGGCCCACGGGTAGTCCAACTATGTCGAATAGCTCGATTATTTCGGGTAATGCGGTGTTTGATAAGTTGATATACGTATTCAGCGTTTTTAAACAACCGAGTACTCGACAAGCATGTACAAAACTCTTTACCTATATGAAACTTCAGAATACGATAATTTTCACGTGAAAAAATAAAGCTCCTAACCGATTTGTTCAAAATCCTCCTTAAGTGAAAATTCAACTTATGCACCTCATACAAAATTAATATACAGGTTGTATCAAATGAAGTTCATTTTGAATAAACCCGTTAGAAGCATTATTTTTTCACGTGAAAATTATCTTATCCTGAAGTTTCATATAGGTAAAGATTTTGCACATGCTTCTCGAGTACTCGGTTGTTTAAACAAACTGAATACGCATATCAACTTATCAAACACCGCATTACCCGAAATAATCGAGCTACTCGACACAGTCGCAGACTACCCGTGGGCCCGTCTGCCCCGGGCCCCCGTCCGAGCCCGCCCGACTTTACCCGACCCGACCCGAGCCCGAAAAGTCGGGTACCCGCGCACCTCTAGTACCTATACTCGAACCACTGTGTGGCGGGTGAAATCCCCCACCGTGGTAACCAGAAACGTACGTCAGCTATTTTTTTTGTTTTACCACACTGGTCTATTTGCTTTGCGACACGCGAAAGGTGATTTAAAGGTCCGCGTATCCGCGGTATGCCTGCGTCGTCATTGCGTGATACGATAAAAAAGAAGATCGAGGATCGATAAGGCCTTGTGAGTCACGGAGTTACAAAAGTCTCGTAAACGCGTGCCCCGTTGACGTGTACCGACTCCTATCGCGTGTACGTGCTCCTGTCGCGATTATAGGCCGCGTTTCGACGCCCACGGCTGGCTCAATGGGAGAAAACGGCCTATAGATTTGACTGATACGGTCTCCGGCGTTCTATCAACGTTATTAAAAGCCCCTGGAGAAACTATTTCACGGCGCTTTCCACGGTTGCACGTGATGGCGCGCGTAATTCATGCCGTCGGATAGGGCGATGTGGTTAATGACGGAGAACTACATTTTCCTGTAATCATATGCTCGCGGAGGATATCATTTGAGATTGGCAGTAAGCGTTACGATTTATATCGGCTAATTGAAGGCTGGCAGTTTCAGTAGGGAGTAGGTCCGCGGCCGCGCGCGGAGGGCTTTTTAGCGCGACATATTTTTTAGAAACCCGCCGCGCAATTTGCTAGTTCGATGCAAACGGTAGCTCTGTGTTAATAACTTAAACGCCACGGTACTGCTAAACGCTTGCGGTTACTTAACACGTTCGCTCTGGGTGCTTTCCGCTCCAGGACTACTAGGATCCAAGCACTGTGCTTGAATCTATAGCACATTGGTATGAGGACCCAATTTTAATCGTTACGAGTATTCCTCAGAGAAAATTTGCCAGCTTTTTGTTTCCACGATGCGAACGCGTTAATAGGGTGGAGAAAGGTGGGGTAGTTGATCACAGTTTTGCCTTTTTATTAAAATAATAATAATGCTTTGCTTTGTTTGTGCTTAATTATGTAAGCTCTGATTCTTAGAGTATTCTCAATGTACTTGCATAAATTTCAGAGCTGAAAACTAATTTTAATGACTGAATTTCAATATTTTGTGGCAGTGACGTTATGCATGAGTATCCTCCACTGAAGGGGAGACTTGATCAGTGAACTTTAAGAGTAAATGACACATTAACTTTATAAAAAAATATTTATTATCTTCCTCAATAACATGAAATAAAAGGAATATCATAAGAAGAAAGTAAACTATAATTAACTTGAAAGAATTACTGAAAAAAGAAAACCGAAGAATTAAACTCTAGGACATAAAACAACATAAATGCATTCTTAAAAGACATTTCACTTACAAGGGAACATCCCGAAAGCGAAAATTCAAAAAATTCTGAAAATTTGTGAATATGGAGGGAAATTCCTCCTGATTATAACGCAATTTTTGTTTGCTGCCCAAATTCACTCTAACGGGGTGTAATTGACCACTGAAAATCCGGTTACTTTCCGATTTTGTGTTACAACTCGTGAACTGTAAAATAATTTTTTACCAAATTATAGATCTAATTAAAAGAAGTAACTTTTGTCTTGAAACATTTTTTTTATCTCTTACAGTTCGCAAGTTAGTATAACACAAAATCTGAAAATAGCTGAATTGTCAGGGGTTAATTTCACCCCCTTCGAGTGAATATGGGGAGCAAACAAAAATTGAATGGTAACGAGGAGTAAATCCCCTACATATTCACGAAGTTTCAGAATTTTTTGAATTTTAAGGTTCGCGATCTTCCCTTGTTAGATATTCTATGGTTCTTTTTCGGGCATTTTCCGCCGTTCAAGTACCCCTTTTCACACACTGATCAAGTATCCCTCAATGCACTCGATTTGAAAAAGATGAAAAAATTAATCTTACCTTAAATATTTAGCTCAATCAATAAATAGCATGAATAGACCAGAAATTGCTGGTTATACTTAAATCGTTGAAAATGCAATATTTATTCGAAAAGGAGGAGGAACAAGCAGACCAAAATATTTACTTTTTGGCTGTAAATAAGATCGAAGCCTCTAACAACATTATTCTATGCTCCCAAAAGAAAAATGCATCGTGAACTATTGCGATAATGCAAACATTACCACGATAGCGTGGCAGCAGGCACAAATTGCCAATATATTAATTAAAAAACTGATGTGATCATGTATCCCCGCTGATCAACTATCCCACCTTTCCCCTACTCTAGTGTAACTGTCCGTTTTTCAACGCCACATTGTGGAATTTATTTAACGAAAAATATAAGTTTATACCGTCTGGCGTTTTGCCTGCATATTAAGGTATGTTTGAAGTAATACTCAGATTTTTGGGGGTCTCTTTTACCGCATATATACATATAGTCCGCAAGCTTCTTCAAAAAATTGTTTTCCGTGGGGGATGATGTGGGAATCACGGATGCCCTCTAAAAATAAAATTTTGCAGAGTGACAGCATTTTGAAAAAAATGTTCGATTTATACTAAAAATTTAGGTGTTTTCGTTCTGTAAAATTGAACTTTTGCAAAATAGAAACTGATTCTAACTATTCGATTCCAACTATAGCGACAATCATAATGCAGAAAATAAACCTTAAGTAGTTTCTCCATTTTCGATGACTATAACAGTCCAACTGTGTCAGATTTTTGTTTTAAAAAGCTGGCGCCATCGACTATATCTATGTAGGGCAAACTTGCCTAAATTGTACCCCTTAAGATCAAATGCTTATTACACGAAAACTAACAGGGAAAATGATATAAAATTAGTGGCAATCAACTCTTTATTAATAGAATAAAACAGCTTTATAAACTCAAACAACATTTTCTGGTTATAATTTTCATTTTTTCCTAATCCAATTGTTTTTCTAAATAGGTACATAGGTCAATTTGAATTCAAATCTATGGCGCTAAAATATAGGGCACTGCTCGTTGATGTCAGAACAAGAAATAAACTTGAAAATAGACGTAGTTTTACATAGAAATTTCTTTCACTGATTCTCACAAATAGTAATTGTACAAAATCCTTAAGAATCATGGCAAAATTTTAGTGAAAAGTACGCGAAAAATGTACCTGCTTTATATATTTTTTGTGGGGTGACATTGATCGCTATCTGTTTTTACACTCTCTACCCTAGCGGCGATTGTTGTTACTGCCTTAGATTAAAAGAAATACCGGGGGTACGATTTGTCAATTTAGGCGCAGCACAGTGGGGTGAAAGACCCTAAAAGTTGGCATCAATTCCTAGGCGCCATGAAAACTTGTGTTAATTAAATAACTCAATCAAAAGCGATTATTTTAAAGTAAATAAAACAAAAGATTCCTCTTTTAAACTTATTTAATACATTTTGTACATATTTAATAACACAACCTGTGAAATCTTTTTATTTTTTTTTATACGGCAATGCAGTGGTCATGTCAATGATCATGTGAGCTAGTATCACTGTCATCATATTCATTATCAGACTGCAACGGTGTAGTATGATCATCACGACTTATAACTGAAGGCAATAATAAGTTTGAAGCTTTTTTGGGCAGTGACTGACGATTTTTGGGGAGTAATCTACTCTTGCTTGTAATAATAAAGGGATCTGAACTTAATAAAAAATGATTTAAAATATCCTGATTGCAAAAAGACAGCATTTTCATGAACTTGGAACCTTTTTGAATAACTTGATTTTTAGGGATTCGAGCTAAAAACGAGCAGAATTTAATCTCAGTTCTTTGATAATCAGAGATGATAACTATGCAAACAATGCTCGATCAGACTTGGAAGTATACTAAATGTTTAATTGTTTGTGTAGATCAGCTATGGTAATTAAGGTTATACGAGGCAATTTTCAATTAATCTTTACGAAGGTATTACTGCTTGCCACAAACATGTAACAACAAAAAGTAATTAAATAAACACCAGAAATTTGCAGCTTCAAACAGAAGTTTATAACACAGAGAACACAAAAAATAGCTACCCAAAATCGTTTGAAAAATCGCTCTGAATAAACGTGTAATGGAGTTCCTGCAGCTAACTGTTTTTGACCGACTCGGGTAACGAAGGAAGAGTTGTAGCAGGCTGTGGATATACGTTTGATTGTGCGGATATATTTCAACTATACTCAGGGATAAAAAATCAGATATATAAACATTCTTTTGTATTTCGATTTTTCGCCAACTTTTCGGGCATCCCACCCCACTGTGCGCAGGTACGAATTAGGCAAATTTATCCTATAAAAGCGGTAAAAAAAATTCAAAAAAGTTCCAAGTATTATTTCAAACATACCTTAATACACAGGCAAAACGCCAGACAATAGAAACTTATAATTTCTGTTAAATAAATTCCTGAAAGCGGCGTTGAAAAACGGGCAGTTACACTAGAGTACCTCTTTATAACTGTTTCACCCAATTTCCTACAATTTCCCGCTAACACAGCCGTTGTCGTAGGAAAGCATATTTTTAGCCTCAGGTATGTAGAGATGGAGGTCGAAAGTCGCGCTGCGGGTAGGACAATTTTTCGTTCGGCCCGTTCTATTTTTATTAAGTCCGCCATGGAACGCCGGCGCGCGTTCCCAGAAAGAGAACTTTTCCATCGATACCACTGTGCACAATGGTTGGGCAACGATATTTAATAACAGATCTTAGTGGCGGGCTGGACCGGTTGACGCAAGCGATTGCCGCCCGATAAGATATCGCGCGTGATTTTTGCCTGCGCGCTGCGGCAGGTTGGCGGGCAGCTTCTAGGAAGGCTAATTACTTTAATCAGGGCAATAAGGATGTTGCGGATCGCGCTGCATCCCCTCTTTACGATGCAGCAACAATTACTCCTCGCATTATATTAATATATGCCCGAGGAAGTCTAGTCCCTCGGGTTTACGGTTTGTGAGCGCGCGAATCGCACCGCTACGCGGGGAAATGAGACGCGGGGGCCAGGATGCAGGGGCGAGATCATGAATGAACTGCGAGGAGTCACTCGGGTGCGCGGCCGCGGCAACGGAATCGCGCTGCAGCCCGCGTATTAAAATTTGCAATTCCCCTGTGAATCTGGTATTTTTTTTTACGGCTTCCACGAATCCTCTAATTACAGCCGATCTCTGGTCGTTGGTATAATGCGCCTCTAAAATCGGCACGTTTTATCAGCGGGAGCCGTTGCTGGTGCGCATAAAATCATATTTTACGAGAGATCGCGTCCATTCCACCGGGGGAGGGGAGGAAAAAAAGGAGAAAGTCTTCCGAGCCTTTGAGTACCAAGTTGCACGTGACGCAAGGGAATTATGTGTACTCGGAGGGAGCCCGTAAGCGTATGCACATCGCGCTCCACCTTTGTCCCGAGGGGTTGCGTGCGTTGCACCCTCCGCGGTTGCCGGACCGTCGAGAAGGACAGCGCGCGGCTGGAGAGCTCGTTTCGACTGATCCTCTGTCAAAAGTGCGCGTGCAGGAGCGCGGTCGGATAATTCCATTCATTGTTTCGCACGAGGGGATCGAAAAGGGAAAAGGAACTCGGGGACAGCGCGCAGTTTTGTGGCCGGGAAACAAGGAAAGGCCTTTGTCGTCGCTCCACGCTCGCAGAAACAGAATATAATGGGGCACGTGTTCTGCTGGTGCGCTAATGACATGGTTTCGTCGAGGAGTCGACGCGGCATTGTCCCGGGAGCACTCCTCCGCTGTCTCCCCCCCCTCCCCCTCCACCCCCGTTTGCGAATTATTCATCCTCCTTCCACGCTCGCGACCTGCTCTTTTCCGGAATTCCGCTAATATTCTTTCACCTTCGGTTCTTCCGGCACTGGAGCCACGTTGCTTCCTGGAGAACGCCTCAGGGGCGACTCCAGAAATGGTACTCGTGCTTTCCCTTGTCTGCTTACTTCGAAGCGTTGCTTTCTGGAGAACGTACCCCTTAAGGTGGATTTAGAATTCTCACTTCGGATGTGCATCCCGGATGATTCAGCCGCAGCGAAAGGTGTAATGATTGTTTTCTTCTGCATTTTATACAAATTATTATTCTAGTTTCGATGAATCGAGTGGATGATTCAGCCACTGTGAAGCGGCGGTGGCAAGTCTAAATCTCGCAAGAAGGTGTGTGTCGGTCTTCTGTTTCGAACGACTAACTTTGCGTAAGAGAAAATCACAACTGAGCTTCACTCATTCTTAAATGAGTCGCGTAGCTATCGGGTTCCTCTACTCTACAGAAAGTTCCACTTTGCATCGATGCTTCCGATTGTTCTCGCCATCAAATCCAAGGTGTTATTCTCTACCAATGAAGTCAACGTTCTTATGGGGTCGTCCTTAAATTACGTAAGGCTTTTTTGGGGGAGGGGCGAATTTCTTGCGTTTTATTACAGGGGGGAGTCAGGTAGCGTCTTACGTAATATTGTTTAACCTAATTTTAAATAAGTACAAAATCTATTATTACCCCTTCGTGGTCAGGCGGGGTGTATTGTACCCCAAGAATAATCTTCGAGTTAAAATGTCGTGTCTTTACGAATTTCAAAGGAGATTTATCGAAAAAAAATATAAAATATTAAAAAATCGCTTTTTTCCCCACAAACGTGGAAAATCGCTCATTTTCAACTACAAATTAAATCATATGAAAATTTACATTTCTAGAAAAAGACTATTAGACCATGATTGTATAAGTATTACGAACGTACAATTATCACTGAAAAGTTAAAAGATTCAAAAATACGAAAATGGTTGCTAAAAAAATGACGCCTGGGGTACAGTGAACTCCGTGTGACCAACTTGTGATTATAATAAGGTGTGACCACCAAGGGTTTATGTTCCAGAAAAGTAGTTTTAGTTTAAATTTCCCGAAACCGAGTTAAATGAATTAGTATATAAACCTTTGAAAGAATTTTAATAATTAAAAATATTAAGTGTAAAAAATATTACGTAAGGAGGGGGTTGGAATATCAAATCTTACGAATTCTTATACTGGGAGAAGGAGGGGTTAAGAATTTGTCAAAATTACCCTTACGTAATTTATGGATGGCCTCATTTCTCGTTTCTAATATTTTACGACATTCTTCTGCCAGGATAAACTTATTAATTCAATCCTGACACTCACTACTTCACTCGCCGACATTTTGAGAACTAGCGAATTAAATTCAACCACTGAACAAGTATAAATACTCCAGCTTTCATCTTTCACATTCACTGCGGCTGAATCATCCCCGATGCACATCCAAAGTGGAAAAGTGTAAATTCGCCTTTAGGTTTCAACTGATCTCATCTGATATCAGTGATGGTCTCGATGGAATTCGCCTTAAGGGGTTATGCCTAGTCAGGCGGTCGAAAAGAGGCGAATATTTGTGAATTTTTTTTGAAGAAGCGGAAGCGTATATTTCTACAGAACTTTTTGCGCTTAAAAGAGGAACATTTAAAGAACATTTGGTAATTTTTTCGTAGAAAAATATTTACGTTTATAATAAAATAACAAGCGACATCCAAGAAGCATTTTTAAAAATTTGGTTTTGCGGTGAGCATTGCCATTCGGAACCAGATTATCTAAAATCAAAAAACAAAAAAGATTTCGTTAGTATATTAATGTATCCTCAGGTTGACGGAGAGAATTTTCCGAAATATTAAGTTAAAACAAAATGGCGGCTATTTAAAGTTGAAATCCTGATTTTTACCTGCAAAAATTACGCGAAAAAATCAGGATTTCAACTTTAAATAGCTGCCACGTTGTTTTAACTTAATATTTCGGAAAATTCTCTCCGTCAACCTGAGGATACATTAATATACTAACGAAATCTTTTTTGTTTTTTGATTTTAGATAACCTGGTGACGAATGGCAGTGCTCACCACGAAAGCAAATTTTTAAAAATGCTTCTTGGATGTCGCTTGTTACTTTATTATAAACTTAAATATTTTTCTACGAAAAAATTACCAAATGTTCTTTAAATGTTGCTCTTTTAAGCGCAAAATGTTCTGTAAAAATATACGCTTCCGCTTCTTCAAAAAAAATTCACAAATATTCGCCTCTTTTCGACCGCCTGACTAGGCATAACCCCTTAACTTCGCCATACATTCTCATCGTAGGAATAGCCTTTCCATAAGAATCTATTTTAAGCCATAATTCCAAAAGTTAGACACATTTGCAGACATATCTAGGGTTGCCAGCCGTACTTTAAAATAAAGCATCTTACGTCATTAAACGTAAACGTACTCTGTACTTTTGAATAACAATAAAGTATGCGAAAATACTTTATTTCACGAAATGATGTTACGTGAAATGCAACGCAATATTATTGTTCCCTAACGAACAAAAACCATGATTATCTCCAAGTAATTCCTTATCTTCTATCTATTGCTGCCACCTCGACGTTTACTAACAAGGGAAGATCCCGAACCCGAAAATTAAAAAAATTCTGAAACTTTATGAATATGCAGGGGATTTCCTCCCGATTACAAAGCAATTTTTGTTTGCTGCCCAAAATCACTCGAAGGGGGTGAAATTAACCCCTAGAAAATTCGTCTGCTTTCCGATTTTGTGTTATAACTCGCGAACTGTAAGAGATAGAAAGAAAGTTTCAAGACAAAAGTTATTTATTTTAATTACATCTCTATCATTTGGTAAAAAAAATATTTTACTGTTCACGAGTTATAACACAAAATCGGAAAATCACCGGATTTCAGGAGTCAATTATACCCCCTTAGAGTGAATTTGTCCAGCAAACAAAAATTCACTGTAATCAGGAGGAAATTCCCTACATATTCGCAAAGTTTCAGAATTTTTTGAATTTCCGATGTTCCCTTGCAAGAAAGTTTTCTCTGCTATGAATCTGAAGTAGCGGGGTGAAAGAAACAAGGCCTCTCTTAATTTAATAAAGAACGAATTATTTATACATTTTAATATAAATATTGAGCTGAATAACGCCATTGAGTTATTTAAAAACGATACAAAATTGCTCTGTAATGCCAAACGCAATAAAAAAGTGTTCGGCAGAAATAGAAACTAATAAGATTAAAATGTACTTTTGGTTTCTTCGAGCGCACTTTTCTTCTATACTCCACGAAAGCAAATTCACGTTATTCTCCTGTAAAAAACGGTGGCAACCCCCATACGTATCCCCTTTACTTTCCTCCCCTCTCCTCGCATCATTCTCTGCCTTCCCGCAGCCAGGCCTTCCTTCCGCCGTTGCTCATCTACGGTTTCCCAGGGAACCTGTTCGCGCCGTTGAATTCGTGGATGCCGAGACGATTCCACGGCGACGGTGCGCGCTCCCGTATGCATTCCCATCGCCTATATCCTCTCTTCCTCTCTGTCCCGCGGCGTGGCTCGCCTTATTCGGACATGTCAGGGGCCTAGGCGGTGCGCGCACCGCCCGGTGCAAGTGCGGTTGCCCGTGCACGGGCGTCGTCCGCGCGTTTCACGTGTCGCTTTGTCGGCGGTGGTGCGCGCCATGTGCAAGTCATTACCGTTGCCTCTTCCGCGCATTCGGATAAATCCGTGCGCTTATCGCCGATAGACCGGCCCGAGGGAGGCCTTCGCGGTTCGCTGGGCTCCCATGAAATTTCGTCAGCTCACGCGGAGAGCGCCTCGCGCACTTTCTTCCATTGTTCTCGGTAATCCTTCGGCTGCCGCTCGCTAATGGCCAGCTAATACGTCCCGACGCCAGGCGTGCATAAACTTACCCAACGCGCGAACGAAGGGATCGATATTTCGCCGTAACTCCATGCACGCGCTCGACACAGGAAATCCGTGTACGCCGCGCGTTATAGGTAGATATATTGGCTGCGCGTTCGACATTAATAAAAAAAAAAGAGCAGCAGGGCGTGCCCCGCGCGTTGAGGCCGGGAGATCGCGTACGTTTCGCAAACACCGTCGGTGTAATTACGTAAGTGGAATTGATCGCTGTAATTGTCGGAGGTTCCGGCCCGGAAATTGTGTTTATAACTCCGACGCCGAGTTTTTAAAAGCTTCCCGCGCGATCTACTTTCCTACGATCGGTAGGATCGCTGGGTCCGACGTGGCCACGTGCCTTTAACTCTGTGCATACAAGTTGGCCTGTGATTATGGGTGTTGACTTGACTGGATAAATAGAGCTCGTAGGGAGGAAGGGGAAACTGCAACTGCTATTTAACTTTTACCATTTTCCCACCGTGTTCTTATGCGATAATCTTCTCGGACGCCGATATAAATCCACGCTGCTGGTACCGGCGATAAACCTGTTTAATTTATACGCGCGGTATTGATTCAAATTAGACAACACGCGGTTTCACAGCGCGACCTTAATTCACGCCCGCTTAATTGCGCCGTAAAAGATGAAACGCTAAATCTTGCGCCTCGAACAAGGAGATTTACGAACGGCGATCGCGTTTGCGCAAGGCTGCGCGCGGATCCCGTTGTCGGTATATATTTTTCTCGCAATTCCAGTTACCATAAATTTGCACGCAGGGGAGAGGTTACTTAGGATGACTGTTCCGACTCGATTGTAGGCTTACGAAAACGCGCGAGACTGTTAACAAATAATTCCAAAACTAACTGCGTTTGTAACGAAAACTTTGCTACCTGTAAAGCGGATTGGTTCCAGTGTTAAATTTGCGGGAAATGGGCTAACGGGTTACGGGCCATTCATGATATTTTAACAATTGATCTCATTTTTTTCTCATCTTGTTTATTTTCATTAACGCGTCCCTTTCACGAAGTCTTAATGTCCCATTTAAGACTACCTGCAACCCCTGGCAATAAGTTTGGAACCAAACGCAAAAATACGAAATTAACGAGAAACACCAATATTTTTTATGTATCATATGCAACGGTAGATATATGAAACGCGTGGTGATGTTAAATTGGTCTATTTTAAAGTAAAAGCACCAACAATAATTAAGAATTTTGTTTATTATATAATACAAAATATGGAAGAAACAAATTGTGTCTGGGAAATAAGTATGGAACGGACAGATGTTATGGAAAAAAGTATGGAACAATATAAATTTGCAAAGAGATTAACAATAATTTTTTCAGTATTTATATTATCTAGTATTTTCTTCAAGGTTTTCATTTCATTATTCTATTTTCAATACTCTCTCTGAAATCCGAATAATAACGAAGCCACTGGTAAAGTTGATACTCTAATGTTTATGTTTTGTCACTGTTTATACTGCACTCGCTTACTCGCGAGTCTCGATCATGTACCACAAAGTGGGAACAATACTGTAAACGTAAATCCACGACATCTACCGAAGTCAGCGTATTTTGAGACAGTAAAGAAGCAAGTCGAATGAATAAAATATGCCGCCACGCAAACATTTATCTAACGATTTAAAGTTACGCATAATTGCATTATCGAAAGAAGGTAATACTCAGCAACAAGTAGCTGAAATTTTGAATTGTAGCCGAAGTGCAGTAAGTAAAATAAAAGGAAAATTTAACGAGACGGGCAGTGTGGTGAATGGCAAAAGAGGCGGACGTCCGCGCTCAACTTCAAGAAGAGATGACAGACGATTAAGACAGATCGTAAAGAAAATGAGAAGAGCCACATCTCGCGAAATTAATGAAAAATTGGGGTATTCTTTCTGCAAAGCAAAGACAAAGCCATTTCTCACTAAGGAACACAAAAAGAAACGTTTAGAATGGCGTAAGAAGTATGCGCATTGGACTACAGAAGATTGGAGTAAAGTTGTTTTCAGCGATGTATCGCGTGTATGCATCGGAGGAGGAGACGATGCAGGACACTTCGTGTGGAGAACACCAATTGAAAAATTTAGTGAAGATTCTTTGAATTTTAAAATAAAATATCCAAAGTCGTACATGGTCTGGACCTGTATGACAGCTCGAGGAGTTGGACAAATATGCATTTTGTATAAAAATTCTGAACTCTGAAGTATATATTCATATATTAGAACACTTTTTAATACCGAGTTTAGATCAGTGGTTCGAGGATTCGGATGATTTTTATTTTCAACATGACAATGCAAGTTGTCATCGAAGCAAAATAGTTCAAAACTACCTTCAACAAAAAGGCTTTCGAACCATAAAATGGCCAGCAAATAGCCCAGACTTAAGTCCAATCGAAAATTTGTGGGCACTTTGGAAACAATTTATACGCGACAAAAAACCAAAAAATTAAACTGAACTTTTGGAAGCTAGTAAGCTGTCATGGCAACAAATTTTGCCATCACAGTGTGAAAACTTGATTACATCGATGCCAAAACGTCAGAAAATACTAGATAATATAAATATTAAATCAATTATTGTTAATTTCTTTGCAAATTCATAATGTTACATACTTTTTTCCAGAACATCGGTCCGTTCCATACTTATTTCCCAGACATATTTTGTTTCTTCCATATTTTCTATTATATAATAAATAAAATTCTTAATTATTTTTGGTGCTTTTACTTTAAAATAGACCAATTTAACCCTTATTGCCAGGGGTTGTAGTCGCGAAAGAGACACACTCGACTTGTTTGAAAATCTAAGATTCCCTTATTTTCTGTTATTATCGATGAGCTTGCAAGATATTTTTATTCAAGGGCAATAAACATACTTTCTATTAATGGACTTGTGTTTTAAACACCTATCACGATATCAGAAATGGATGCTAAATAAAATTGTCCCTTTTACAGCACCTCTCCCCTACTCGGTGCGTCTCTCCTCTCCCCTGTATCCCGTGTTTACGTGTACTCGCGTTGAAAAGTGTATTCCAAAACAACTACAACAGGCGTGTATTAATTTCGCGATTTCACTGAGAACCGTCGGGATTATTACACCGCGCAGGAGTTAGTTGTTATTTCGTATAGTCGACAGGCATTTGCAACATCGGGCGCGCGGCGCAGCGAGGCTAGAGTGAAAAGTGGCGGTGGGAAATTCGCGAGTAACGGTGCATACGCGAAACAAAGAAGAGCAGCGCATTTTTTCCCTCCGCGCTCGCGTATTGTGCTCGAGGGGCTACATTAAATACGTGGGAGCCTTTGGACTGGCTCAGAGATATCTCTAGTGGGTTACAGGAAATGGGATTCGAGTACTTTACGATTTCACTATTGGACACTCGAGACTCTTGGATTTAACGAGACGCACTTACCTGAACAGCACGCCCACGCGACTTAAGATCTATATTCTGAACGGTATTGCAAGAAACAGCTGCCCTTGGTGATCCTATAAAGGAAAAATCGTGCTTTCTTCTTTGTTTGTAGAACGTTAGTTTGCAGCGAGAGTTAAACAACTCGAGATTGTTAGAGCCTAAGTGTTTGCGATAAGTAGCTTCGAGTTGGTAAACTTAGGCTTCGTCTGGGGAGGTTCATACTGTGGAATTTACTTTCTGTGTAGAAACTCGAAAAACACACTTTCTCGGGGATCAAACTACACTGGATTGGATCAAGCGGCTTTTTATTTTCAACGCCTATTTTCGTTTCAGACACGCCTCTGTCACCAATGGGGCCGTCGTCGCCGAGTCAAGAGGGTCTATTCACGGATCTTCGTCTTTTGTCCTTGGAGAAGCAGCTCAATATCGAACTCAAGGTAGACGTCGTTCCTTAACAGAGAAAAAAGGAGGGAAAATGATATGGAAAAGAGTTAATTCGCTAAAATTCGCACTAAAATATATATTCCAATTATCTTTCAATCAGTAATTCCAACTTTCTTTGCTGTTTCGCAGTATGCACTCGCAATTCGCTGTTTAGAGTAGTTTTATTCGTTGAAGAAGAATGGACCTACCTGAACCCTGTATTCATTTATTTATGCATTTTAACCTCTGAAAAAATCTGTATAAAAATGTAAAGATTCAGGCAATTTTTAAAGATAAAAATATATATAAAGAAATATTTATGTTAAACGATTTTATTAAAAATGTAGTAAAAACTAAATTAAAATGCACTAAAAACTAAAAATAATTCTTTTCTTGTACTACAATTTTGATGGTGTTGATATAACTTTAAATAAAATCGTGGGGCACGATATTTCATAACAGGATATGAATCACCTTAATACAAAAGCAAACATCGAAATGAATTTGTTGTTAGAAAGGTTTCATTCGCATTAATGAAACAAAATATTTTAATTGCGGGATACAGATTGTAATGTGACATAAAATTGATAAACTGTAGTTGATGATGTTCCACTTGCCAACCGGTTCTTCAACTTCTGATTGCACATGGTGCCCCACGATTTTATTTAAAGTGATATTAACACTATCAAAATTGAAGTGCAAGAAAAGAATTATTTTTTTTTAGTTTTTAGAGCATTTTAATTTAGTTTTTACTACATTTTTAATAAAATCGTTTAACATAATTCTTTGTTTTATATATTATTTTTTTATTGTCTAGTTTTTAATGTTTGCGGATTTACATTTCCCAGCTCAGACTTCTTTACAAATATCTTTTATTGCTGTATACAGTTTAACAGTTTGCTTAAACATTGTAGTCCTACAGTAACTAAAACATAATTATTTTCTTGTGCTACAATTTCGATGGTGATATACTACGAACGCCTGCAAACTTTTAGTTTTACTATTCGTACATACGTGACGGATCATTTCTCGATAAATTGTGTATTTTCGGTAATCGCGATGCGACTAGCGCCCCGAACGCAGCGGCTTTTTGTCGTTTTCGTAAAGAACGCGAGTTGCTGATTTCAAGTCGTTTGGATTTGTGGTTGTGGGTTATATTTATTGATGACTGGGTAATATTTTCACCCGCCCGGGGTTAATTTTTTTTTTTTATTTTAAATGTTGTATTGTTATCCAAGCTACGCACGCCTGCAAAGTTTCAAGACAATTGGATGGTTGGAAGTGGGTTAAATTTGAGTTGCCAGATTTCAACCATACAAACATGCAAACAAACAGAGGAACGAATAAAATCGTTTAAAAAGAAATCGAGATATTTTTCCTTCAATGGGATCTAGGTGCCGGCGCTAAAGGGTTACCTGCTACAACCCCTGGCAATAAGTTTGGAACCAAACGCAAAAATGCGAAATTAACGAGAAATACCAATATTTTTTATGAATAATATGCAACGGTATATATATGAAACGCGTGGTAATATTAAATTGGTCTATTTTAAAGTAAAAGCACCAAAAAGAATTAAGAATTTTGTTTATTATATAATACAAAATATGGAAGAAACAAAATGTGTCTGGAAAATAAGTATGTAACATTATGAATTTGCAAAGCAATTAACAATAATTGATTTAATATTTATATTACCTAGTATTTTGCGACGTTCCCACGTGCACGTATCACAGCTTGTATACGTTTTGGCATCGATGTAATCAAGTTTTCACACTGTGATGGCAGAATTTGTTTCCATGACAGCTTAATGGCTTCCAAAAGTTCAGTTTTATTTTTTGGTTTTTTGTCGCGTATAAATTGTTTCCAAAGTGCCCACAAATGTTCGATTGGACTTAAATCTGGGCTATTTGCTGGCCATTTTATGGTTCGAAAGCCTTTTTGTTGAAGGTAGTTTTGAACTATTTTGCTTCGATGACAACTTGCATTGTCATGTTGAAAATAAAAATCATCCGAATCCTCGAACCACTGATCTAAACTCGGGATTAAAAACTGTTCTAATATATGAATATATGCTTCAGAGTTCACATTTTTATACAAAATGGATATTTGTCCAACTCCTTGAGCTGTCATACAGCTCCAGACCATATACGACTTTGGATATTTTATTTTAAAATTCAAAGAATCTTCACTAAATTTTTCAATTGGTGTTCATCTCCTCCTCCGATGCATACTCGCGATTCATCGCTGAAAACATCTTTACTCCAATCTTCTGTAGTTCAATGCGCATACTTCTTACACCATTCTAAACGTTTCTTTTTGTGTTCCTTAGTGAGAAATGGCTTTGTCTTTGCTTTGCAGAAAGAATACCCCATTTTTTCATTAATTTCGCGAGATGTGGCTCTTCTCATTTTCTTTACGATCTGTCTTAATCGTCTGTCATCTCTTCTTGAAGTTGAGCGCGGACGTCCGCCTCTTTTCCCATCCACCACACTGCCCGTCTCGTTAAATTTCCCTTTTATTTTACTTACTGCACTTCGGCTACAATTCAAAATTTCAGCCACCTTTTGCTGAGTATTACCTTCTTTCAATCATGCAATTATGCGTAACTTTAAATCGTTAGATAAATGTTTGCGTGGCGGCATGTTTTATTCATTCGACTTGCTTGTTTCCTGTCTCAAAAGAGTATTGAAAAGAGAATAATGAAATGAAAACCATGAAGTAACTAACTAATATGCATGTACAAATGTCAGAAAATACTAGGTAATATAAATACTGAAAACATTATTGTTAATCTCTTTACAAATTTATATTGTTCCATACTTTTTTCCAGAACATCAGTCCGTTCCATACTTATTTCCCAGACACATTTTGTTTATTCCATATTTTGTATTATATAATAAACAAAATTCTTAATTATTTTTAGTGCTTTTACTTTAAAATAGACCAATTTAACATTACCACGCGTTTCATATATATACCGTTGTGTATTATACATAAAAAATATTGGTGTTTCTCGTTAATTTCGTATTTTTGCGGTTGGTTCCAAACTTATTGCCAGGGGTTGTATACCAGAATAACTATTTCAAACTTTCCTCATTAAGGTTGCTGAAATTGCAACGACCTTGACGGTTGCTCCGTCATTTCCACCCCCGTAACAGCGAACATTTTCATAGTTTGCGCATTAGGATACAGGGGTGGTTATGACTTCGTTATATCACTCGATTGCATCGATATAGGTGCACCGTGATAACAACGCCAGCGTCGTAGTAATCAGTCTGCAATTGGCGAGTAATTATCCGAGAGACAGTAACAGTTCTAGTCTCCATCTCATACTATGAGTCACCAGTGAATCGTCGGCACTTTTTTCCCCTCTAAAGATAGCTTCCCGTTTCGTCACGCGATCATTTAAACTAATCGGAGTACCATGCTTTGAACTTGCTCTGTGATATCCATTCGCAACGGCAATCTGGCCGAATTGGATCCAATTGAAGGCTACACGTTCCACTTTTTTCTCCAAACAAGTCCCACTTACCATACACGCAGTATGCATTTTTAATCGCGGCTCGATTATAAAGCACGATTAATTACGCGCGCTTTTGATCGGGACAATCAGACAGTTCCACGGTGGAAATCGATAAGCCGCGAATTATTTATTGATTCTGGCACTCCGCCGGTAAATCAATGTCCACGAATTTTCGATGCCTAATGCGATCTATGCCCCTGCGAAATCGCACCTTTACGTCATCTCGTGCGATCCGTTTCAGAGCGTAAAGGTAGGTTTTCCTATTCGCGACTGGACGCAGCGACAAGAATTTCAAACCCGATTTCCTCGAAAGCGAAGCGAAATATCGAAAAATTGTATTCCTTTTCCTTGGCTTATTTAATTGTTATGAGTCGAAAAGAAAGAGTAAGTTTTTTTTATATCGCGCTTCATTTTCGAGAAAATCGGCTTTGAAAGTCATGACGTTGCGTCCAGTCGCTTATAGGAAAACCTACTTTAATAGGTTTAGCTATCGAGCTGGTGAATACTTACAATGTGTAGGAAACATGTAGTCGGGTATCGAGCCTTGTCGGTGGAGCAGCGGGAATGCCGAAATTTTTTTTCAAGAGGGTAAATCAAGAGTAGCCTAGGGTAGTGCTTCGAGGAAGTCGCGCGTGCGATTTTTAAACGGCACTGTATCGGTCGATCAAAGTGCTAGTACTCGAGGATCTATTGTTCTAACGATTGCCACTCACGGTTGTATAATTCGACGTTCGTGTGACTGGAGTGTTTACGCTGTTTCTCTGTTCGCGTTGAAGGTGAAGCAGGGAGCGGAGAATATGATACAGAGCTTGACCAGTGGCAGGGATAAGAAGCTACTGCAAGAGGCCCAGCAAATGTTGGACGACTCCCGCGCCAAAATCGAGTTCCTACGGATGCGAATAATGAAGGTACGGCAGGCTCGCCAGCAGCAGCACGCACGGGGCGACGCGCCACCGCCGAACGGCGAAACGACTAGCAATAAAGGTAAAAATCTGACACGTTATCGCTTTTATCGTCGCCAGTGGTTACTCTGTAGGAGCTCCGCGCGGCAAGGGTGAGGAGTTATCAGAATTTCTTAGTAATTACTCGCTAGCCTCAACAGTCACTTCAAGTATACAGTCACTGATGATTAATGCCCCTCGCATTGCTGTTTACCTTCCGATAGGTTGCGAATTTTTCTAAACTTTGGTGTAGGTACTAGGGGTTAATAAATGCTAAAATATGGAACATTGCTGGTTCGTGGAATAAGATAATGGTCAAGTAGAAGTTACGAGGGGCATTGATGGAGCACTTCTTCGTAATCTTTAACCTTTATGTTCCAACAACTTTCAATTAAATCTAGTTTAAAACAACCAACGTGATAATGATTACGAGTCTAGGGGTTTACCTAAAATATTCTTAGAATATTTGTAACTGTGGAATGCAAGAAGTACCTCAGTGGAAATGATTTTTTTGGCAATTTTTTTTTATAAATAGTGAAGTTGTAAAACTGTTTATAATATTTAAAATTTTGATATATCTGCTTTGTAATTGTAATCAGTGAAATTAATTTTAATGATAACCCTCTGAGGCCCTTGCATAAAATGGAGAAATATAAAAAACGTTTTTCAACATTATTTTTCATTGTTTATTTAATATTTGATAAATATAGAATATTGGAAAAATATTGTCCTAAAAATGGTCGTAGGTCGTGTAATGTTCAGTTTTGTAAATTTTAAATATGCAGCAATGAAATTTAAAGGGCATACGTAGAAATGAATGAGGAATCTAATTGTGCGCTTTATGCAAGAAGGGCCTGCGTGTCCTGAGGCCGTTCTTGGATTCAACGCTACGTTTAAAATCGCGTGGATATAATCATCGTGCAGTACTGTGATCGAAATCACCAAAGTGGGCCTTAAAACTTGCGATCTAAACATTGTGATTCTAATCCAATAGGTATTCCTCGAACGAATAGTATCGCCGCGCGTCCTCGAACTTTAGAGACAATCGCATTGTCCGCTTTATAAGAATCGTTTTCTACAGGCGTACCCGAGTTGTGTAAGCTCGTGGTCACTTTGTGCCCATCGAGCGCGCCTCTTTGGCCCGAAAAATCCGCTGCTATGGCTTTTCCCACCCCGTTCGGTTCGCGCGCCAGTGAAAAGAACACGTTGAATCGCGGCTGGGAGGACACTGGCAGCCTCGCGTGACGCAAAAACAATCTCTGTTTCGATGTAGATATCAAGCGATCACAGTCGTATTTTAGTTAGTGACCCAGTCGGGGTTTCGTGGCTCCCTCGTATCTCTATGTGCTTTCGATTCTTTTTCCCCGCGAGAGAGGCGCGCACAGGCGACCATGAAGCGGCATTCGCGTCATCGCGTAAGAATTCGATCGGCTCGATACGTTTATCGATAGCAGTGGTTCGGTCGAATACTATTTATGACGCTGCCAATTCTGATTACAGATAGGTACGAGCCTAGTTTGGAGCTGGCGTTGGAGGAACGGGTGGAGGAGCTGCGGCACCGTTTGCGAATCGAAGCGGCGGTGGTAGAGGGGGCTAAGAACGTGATACGTCTTCTGCAAAGTGCCAAAGTCGCTGATAAGAAGGCTTTAACGGAGGTATGTGTAATTTCCTGTTTAATACGCCCGATGATGCAGGCCAGGACGCGGGAGCTGACGTTCGATAATGAAAAGCTTTTGTGCGCTGCGCGATACCGGCGTCGGAATAGAACCATTCATGCCACCAAACTGATAGACACGTATTCTTTACGTGATACTATTCTAGATCATATTCTAGTGTGTGCTACTTGTCAACAGTAATACCCCGTTTAAGATAGGACCAATCTTTGTTTCGGTCTTCTCGCTTTATTCAGTTTATTGGCAGCGCGTTTTGGTGAAAAATCACACCTGGCGTTGATCTATTTCAAATAGCAGAGCAGATTAGCTATGGGAAACGAGTCAACTAATTGGTAACTTTATTCATTCGGTGCGAGTATAATTATTGAAATTTTATTTTATTTTTATTTTATATATCTCACTATTTAGTGTCGCATTGTATCGCATTTTTATTATAAATGGAGTGGGGACGTCTCTAGTCAAGAAATGACCTACTTAACAGAGTAAAAATATTTACAACTGTATCTTATAAAAAGGCAAGATCTTTCAATTATAGATATGTATATATATATATACACTTTCAGTAATGATAAGTATCAAGTTCGATCGAATTTCTAAGTATACACGCGATAATAGGCTTGAAATCGCACGTACAGTACAGCTAGCGATAGTGTCTCATATCGCGTTATCGATGCTATTATGGGATCGAGAGAAGAATCGACGTGCACGATAGGGAAAGTTTCACGAATCAGAATCCCTACTGTAACTCCGCTATTCCCCAAAAACTTTCCGCCAAACCTGGCAACGATTGCATTTGTAAAAAATTCCACCATCCATTACCAAAGAATTCTACAACAAAGTGTCACAAACGAACGAGCAAATATTTAATTTCAATAATTATTCGCATAAAACTTTCACGTAGTGCCTGAAATCCACGAATTCCTCGATTTCCCACTCCCGGTCCACTTCCTCAGCGTCGAGCGATACTCGTCCAAACAAAAATGCTCGCGATCCGTTCGAACCCATCGCTACTTTCACCGAACAACGGCCCCGCTCGTGGCGTTCTCGCGGCCAGCCGATAAAGCGAGTGGTCCGAAGCCGTTCCCTTAAGTCGATTGTTCCTTCGACCTTAGGGTAAGTGGAACGGGAGAGCCGATGGCCAAATTCGTCGGCGGATAAAACGATTTCCCGTGCGGCCGAGTTGCGCGGCCGCGTCTTCGACGCGGGCGACTATGTCGAGCTTTCGAACGGGCGGTGTGCGGCGTGTACGCGCCGTTCTCGAAATAGCACTGCCTAATCCCCGCTACCCCGTCGTCTTCTATGACGCCTTTTCGGGTCGCGCTTAGTTACCACCTCTCGAGGGGAGCTGACACAACCCAGTCGTAAGCAACGCGATAAACCAACGACATGTGCGCCAATCAACCGCGAACAGGCTGCTCCGGATATGCGTGTGCCCGTACGGAGGACATCGTCGTCCCTCAAGATATCGCCGCTCGTACCCGCGGATAATTCCATATGGCGGCCAGCAACTATGACCTGAATACTCAAGACTGACTCGAACCCGCCCGGAGCCGTAAACTCCCCCAACGGACGTCTCTTCTCGCCGCTGCACTCTCGAGGAAGACCGATGTCCTGCCTCTCGAACGAATCACCGCTATCCAGGGACACACACGCTCGTTGGATACCCGAGCGATACAAGCGAAGTCGAGGAGCAAGCACGCAACAGTTCCTAATCGTCCGGTACACACTTGCGCCCAGTGCGCGCCCATTTCCCGTGGACCTTATTGGATCCCTGCACTGGAAGCTGCCTGGACGGACCTGGAGGATGCCGCGCGTAAAAATATTCGTCTGAGCGAGAAGCTGTAAAAGATACGAAGAAAATGAAAAGAAACGCGCATTTATGGTAGACTGGCCGACCTGATAGTATTATTAATTTTGAGGGAAGGAGGCTGATGCTCGACGTGGGTGACGCAGCAGTTGGTAGAGGCGAATGATCGCCGCGGCCGCAGCATTAAAAGTATCATCTGCTTCCAGGTATATTTGGTTGCGACCGTACGTTGCTCCAAATTTATATTGCGCTAATTATACCCCGCTCCAACGTATGGTTTGTCACCTTACGAGAAACGAGCGAGCGGCGGCGGCTCGGAGATTAAAATCCGCTGGTGTTACCGCGACGAATGTAAATATTATAATCGTGGTTGAACCAATGCTCCCACCTGATTTCGTCCGGATAAAAACGCCCTGGCTTCGGGCGAAGGGACCGCCGATTATACGCAGTGCCGTTCGGCCGAGAGAAGCTGCTTAACAATTTTAATACGTAATATCGAAACGATACAAGCGATTCCGAGACCGCTTGAATACAGTAACGCCGTTCTGAAAATAGAACACGGAGACACGCAATGTCGCAGAATTGCCGTCTTTCCGCGAACAACTCTATGTAACGTACCTACCGATTTGCGAAATACTGTCTGAAGATGATTGCTCGCTCTTGGAATATTCTTTTATATACAAGTCGCGCGAAGCTGTGGCACGGGTGTTAATTGATTAGAAATGAACGCTGAGGGTTGACGCGAAGACGCGATAAAGAATTGAATTGCCACGGTGGTTTCATCTTTCACGACGAGAGCGACGTGGAATCGATGCATAGGAGAACGATCCTCGCGAAAGAACGTCGGATTCTATTCGCAACGGAGGGGAGCAACAGTTGGCCGAATGCGCCGTTGCTGCATAGCCGATTAAGCGCTCGGGATGATAATGTTTTGCGGTGGATAACAGCGTGGAGGAGGCTGAAGAGGGTGCGACATGTACCGGCGACAGGGGAGCCCTGGTAACGGGCAGCCGCCGCCGTGGTTGGTGCGTGCCGAGGTCACCATTCGTCATGGTACACCTGTAACTTCGGAATCTGGGCAGACACCGGTCGGCGTGTCCTCCACTGTCACGGATTCCAATGGCCTCCGTATGATATACCGATGGAACACTACTCAATCGACACCAACGTCCACAGTTTCAGCCTCTGTCCCGGCTCCTGAATCTGCTCCGCGACCCACGCCATCCTCGGCTTCCAGCTCGTTCGGCTTCCAGCGAGGGAACATACTCTTCACCTCGACACCGCCGCCCAGGCCCAGCCCGGGCTCTTTCACGATCCCAAGATCAGGGTCGTCTGGGAACGAGGAGTCTCTGTCATCTAGAGGAAGAGGTGCTAACGTCTCCGACTCGGGATACAACAGCGAACAGTTCTCGCCGCAATCCTACTCGAGCCTGCCGTCCCGTCGCCCCTCGCAACAGTACAATAGACGATGCAAGAGCACCTGCAGCATCGTTCTCTCCGCCGTCGACGCGGCGGATGGCTCCAAGAAAGAGACCACCAGCAAGATAGCGACCAGCGAGTCCGTGAGACACTCGTACGACAACTCCTGGCGTCACCACTCGTCGCATCAGCACGTCTTCTCCCGCCATCAGTTTAATACGCTACCGGAAGTGAGCGAGGAGGGCGCCGAGGGGGGCAGCGCGGTCACCACGCATTTTTGTAGCAAGGACAAGGTGATCAAGTCCACCGCGATCAGCAAGGATGCCTCTTCGCAGACGACGGATATCGAGTCGAAGGAATCCTCGTCGACGGTCGTTAGTAAGAGCAAAATTAGAAGGAAGGCTACCGGTCTCTATCACGCGGACGAGCAGAAGAAGAAACGGGTGAGTTGATTCTTTCTGTTGTGTTGTTACTTTTATTTACTGTTACACATCCATCCTGGCAACTGACCCATAAATCTAGATAGATGCTTGATGTCTCCTATATACGCATTAGAGAATGTTTAGAATACGGAATCCCTAGGCTTATCAACGTTCAAATTACAAAAAGAAAGAAATATCACATTACGATCGTTTCCATTCCATTCTAGCAAGAGAACCTATCGCCATCCACACCTACCGAGACCACCAGCATCGGGCCATCAGGGGATTCAGAGAAATCCGACTCCTCAACGAAAGACGACAGCCTGAAACGTAAATCGCGAACCGTGCACATCGACGTGTACTGCACCGGCTCCGACGACGACAACAACTCGGATTCGTCGACTGAGAACGAGCGCGACACCCCGTTGACGGTTTTCGAGAATCCGGACGTGAAGGTGATCCACACTCAAGCGCCAAGCAATGCTCTGCCAAGAGGATTCCAAGATGACAAAGCCTTCCTGAAACGTGCCACCGAACGAGGATGTGACAGCTTCAAGCACGCTCCGATCAGAATGCCTTCTCTAGCTAGCTCAAAGGGCTACGACAGCGACGACGTCCTCAGCTCCCTCTATCCCTCGCAATTCAGCTCCTACAGTGCCCTTCGGGACCTCGACTCGGCGCCTTTGTCCGCCGCGTCATCCAACGCTGGTATCCCATTCGACTATGACTCGACCATCGCCACCTCTTCCAAAGACACCTTCTCGGATATAGAGTCGTTGGTGAACAGCAAAACTGACTTGACCCCGTGCGACAGTTTCGAGTACGCGAGTTCCTCCGACCGCGAGCGGATACGGCGAATGGAGGAGATTTGGGCCAAGTCTGAGAAGGAGAGGAGGAACCAACGATGGCGCTCGCCGCAAATAGAACGCAAATACTTGTTACAGAACAGAAAGATGAGGGAGTACCTAGAGAAGCACGAGGTGGGATGGTCGTCCGCCGATAGCGCCGAGGATTCCGACGAAAGCGGCACGGTGGGCTGGAGCTTCGTGTCCAGCGAGGAGAGCCAGCGGCTATTGAGAAAAACGTCCACCATTAGACGGGCGAGCAAAAGTACCACAGAGTACAGCGAGAAGGACGGGACAGATACGAGAGAGAATGAACCATTGCAGAAGAATTCGCAGGCGGATCGTTCTGATTCCATGACACGCAGCGATCATATTCCTCATCCGTACACTTTACGCGATCAAGTCGGGCCGTTTGGGTCGAACAGCCCATCCCCTCATCCCTCGAAAATGCCCTCGCGTGTCACTTCCCCCTTCATGACGCCTCAGGGCGAAAGAACAGATCATATTATAAAGGCCTCCATATTTGGCACGGTGGTGAGCGCGTTTCGAAAGCCGGGCCACCATATAGGACCTTCCAAGAATCCTTCGTGTTCCTGCGAACATTGCAGGCGATATTTCGAGGAATTGAATTCGCGGGACAGTTCTCGTTCCGTGAGCGAATTCGAGAGACGGACGGGCATTCGGCTGCAAAGTGAGAGGAACATTGTTCGCCCAGTCCCAAAGAATTACAAATGATGAGAACTCTTTCATCACTCATGTGTTTCCAAGGCTTTCCTTTTTAACTATATCATAGTATTCCTTATATTGAAAAGATTGCGAGGTTGTATTATGCAATACATAGTGCGTGTGTTTAAATTATATTTATTACAGTATATAATATTCCATACTCGACACTGTTTTTTTTTTTTTTATTTATGACGATTATTAATTTGCCAAAACATTCTGCTGAGTATCGAGCATTTATATAAGCTAACGAATACGTACTGTTATTTATGCTGTTCACGCTGTTAATAAATATTGATTATATTAGTAATGGCATTTCATTATGTAAGGCGCCCCGTTTCCACCTCTTCAAATACATGCCCGATGATGTGTTTCTCTATATTCTTTTCTAAATTAATTTAGGCACAGGCGAGTCTCGCTGAATCAAGTAGGAAACTGGACTTATTGAGATTATCCCTCGAACTTAGAAGGCAAGAATTACCACCCGACAGCGGAACGGCAGCTCAATTGAAGAGAGAGTTGGCTAGCGTGCAGTCGGCTAGCCCGGTCCCCGTCACTTACACGTCGTTGCAACCATTTCGTGGTCCTCTGGAGGGCAGAGCGACTGTGCCCGCTTCGGTATCAAGATGCGCAGCTGTTACTGGGCAGTTAGAGGTAAAAGAAACTTGCATGGAAACTTTGATGGATAAGTTTCTCAGACGTAGACCTGTAATTGATCATTGTAATTATAATTTCAAGGTAAGACTAATGGGATGCCAAGACTTGGCAGAAGAAGTGCCTGGGCGCACGAAAAGGGAGCACCCAGCAAGTCCAGATTTACGTAGTTTTGTTAAGGGAGTTACAGGACGTAGTTCAAGCAAATCATACAGCGTTAAAGATGAAACAAGTAGTAAGTTCTTGTATCGCGTGCTCCTGTAATCGTTAGGATACGTTAACGTGTGCGTCTGTTATAGATGATATTATGGCAGTTATTAAACTGGACAACCAAACGGTAGCACAAACTAGTTGGCGGCCGTGTTCCCAGCAGGCTTGGGATCAGAGGTACATTTTTGTCATACACAGATTTATGTAAAAACCACATGCTCGGGATTCATTTTGCGACGGGGACACTTTAAATGTGTCAGTCTATATGAATGTATCATTTCCTTAGGTTTTCCATTGAACTAGATAAGTCAAGGGAACTTGAGATAGGCATTTATTGGAAAGATTGGAGATCCCTTTGCGCCGTGAAGTTCCTCCGTCTGGAGGAATTCATCGACGATGTGAGACACGGAATGGCTCTTCAGCTAGAGCCGCAAGGCCTTCTGTTTGCTGAGATTAAATTCCTGAATCCCATGATTTCGAGAAAGCCTAAACTGCAGCGGCAACGCAAGATCTTTAAGCAGCAAGTGAAGAACTTCCCAAGAGCCAATCAGATGAACATCAACGTTGCAACTTGGGGTAGACTACTAAAAAGATCGGCTCCGTCGTTGCATAATACTAGAAATTCTGAAAGTCCGCCATCAGGTACTTGCACATTCTATTATACTGTTAACGAACTAGTGTGGGTTGATGATACTAGTTTTTATTTTTCAGGACCGCAACCTTTGCAGCTCGTTTTTGATACCTCGATAGAAGATAAGCCCGAAACACCTGGAGAACTGCCTGATCCAGACAAAGGGGGATTGGGAGGTGCAAGACCTTTAGGTTTGTCAACTTCAAGCAGTAGTCCAACACTGCCACGTCCCCCGGAACATCCTCCTCCACCACCACCCACGGTCACGAAGAAACCTTCGATGCCAGCACCTCCACCACCACCAAAATTGGATCAGGAAGTAAGTCGTGTCAGGTTCATATTATCTTTAACTGTATTTCAATTTTAAATAAGGGACGATACTTTTAAGTAAGGATATATTTTATACCTCCTAGCAATTTTTCAATTATCCATGTTCTTCCAAAAGTATTTTAAAGTTTTGTAGTATCTTCTGTTATTCGAAGGGCTCAGGGTATGGTACACTGGTTATGGGTCAAAACCATGTAGAACACATGCATACAATGTATTATTATATTCAGTTAATTCCTTATATTTTCTAACGTCTGTATATAGTGATAATACTATATTTCGCCAGGGCATGTTAGCGTATATTATATACTAGTAATAATAATTTACACTTATCGCTTTGGAAGTACTACGAATGTACGGTTTTTATAGGCACTTTGAAAATTTTAGAATGCTATTTATAAAGTACGGCAAACCATAGGACGCTTGAAGCATATCGATTTTTATTTATTGTTTACGTATAATTCTTTTTAGTTTCCAATTCCACCGGCTTCTTTTATGCATAGCAATTTTCGCAAAGTACAGCGTCAGTGCGAAACGGGCGCATTGAAATTTGCAACGTGCGTTGTGCCATGCGCAATATCCCTTCGGCAGAATTGTAACAAACTCCCTTTAGTAGTTGGTGCTCGTTTTTCAAGTTGCCATTAAACGTCCGTAAAACACTTGAAAGTATATTGAAATCTACAGTAGTTTTTAGAGCTAAGCAGATAGTAATGTAGTTGCAGAGTGCATTAAGGGAGTTTGATTTCCTGCACAACGAGGAAAAAGGGGGGCCTCAGGGCGCAAATTTGAGGCCTCTTGTTACAGAGCCTCGTCCTGTGCTGATTGCACCACCCTCTCCACGCACACCCTCGCCCCAACCTGTCGTCGAGTTTCCTGAAGATGAGGTACATACCTCTTTTACACGCAGCTTTATTTATTCTCTTTTCTATTTCACACCTTCATTACTTTCACATTAAATATAAAAGCCACACTTTGTATTCATTATAACTCATAGTAAAATAACAAACTCTTAGTAAGTCTTACTGTCTCAATAGGTTGTTTAGAAAAAGCATGTCACTCAAACGTTTGCATGTACGTGTGTGTATACTTCGTACGTAAGCTTCTAATACTGTACTTGTACATGATTTATGCGATGCCATATTTATCTTGCTTCTAACACAAACATTATAACATGACAGCTGTAGGTACTTATATAACAGTCACTCAGAATACTTCTAAACGCGTAGAATGTATGTAAACTTTGTGAATTAAGTATACTAATAACGTGCGAGTAATTACATTTTAAAACTCATTACAGTTAACACATACCTGTGACATATTAAATAACAATACTTAATACTATTAATTAATTCCTGAATATGTAATGTTAATGCAAATGTTACAGTACGATAGATATATTCTCAGACGAATGCTTTAACGATTGTAGGTCGTGTACGAAATGCCGACTAAAATGACTCAATACAGGGACAGTGCGTACGAGTCCAGAAGACATTCGCAACTTACTGGAATGACCATAGACAACTTTAGGCTACTTTCAGTCCTTGGCCGTGGCCACTTTGGGAAAGTAATTCTGTCGCAGTACAGAAACACAGGAGAATACTTCGCCATCAAGGCGCTGAAAAAGGGTGATATAATAGCAAGAGATGAAGTAGAATCATTGCTCTCAGAGAAAAGAATATTCGAGGTGGCTAACGCTACGCGTCATCCTTTCCTCGTGAACCTGTTTGCATGTTTTCAAACCGAGGTACGAATTGTTTCGTTTGCATTTACAACAGGTGCTTCGTTCGAGACAATCGGAAATAAAGGTGTTATTCTTCATAGGCACATGTATGTTTTGTGATGGAATATGCAGCTGGAGGTGATCTAATGATGCATATACACGCGGATGTGTTTGGCGAGCCACGAGCTGTGTTTTATTCAGCTTGCGTTGTGTTAGGATTGCAATATTTGCACGAGAGTAAAATTATTTACAGGTAAGCGTCGGAGGATTTCTCTCCAAGTTGTTTATAATACTTTTGTGCTGAACGTATAATGACAAAGGATTCTTCTAAATTTCTAGAGATTTGAAATTAGATAATTTATTATTGGACACGGAGGGCTATGTGAAGATCGCTGATTTTGGTTTATGCAAAGAAGGAATGGGGTATGGGGATAGAACAGGAACGTTCTGCGGTACCCCAGAGTTCTTGGCGCCTGAGGTTCTCACGGAAACTTCGTACACTCGTGCTGTAGATTGGTGGGGCCTTGGTGTATTGATATTTGAAATGCTTGTTGGTGAGGTGAGTTCAATATAATTCAGTGATCATACGTTGCCATTCGTCACACTGACCGACACCTGCCTTGTTTAGTCACCGTTCCCTGGCGATGACGAGGAAGAAGTTTTTGACTCCATTGTGAACGATGAAGTTCGCTATCCAAGATTCCTTTCTTTGGAAGCAATAGCAATAATGCGCAGGGTAAATGCTGCTCTTTTTTAACATCCTTCACACATGCCAAACATCGAATAATTTTTATAATTTACGCCTTATTGTAGTTGCTAAGGAAAAACCCTGATAGAAGACTGGGTAGTAGTGAAAGAGATGCAGAGGATGTTAAAAAGCAAGCGTTCTTTAGGCACATAGCGTGGGATGATTTACTTTTAAGACGCGTGAAGCCACCGTTTGTTCCAGTGATTGTAAGTATAAAATTTCGTATAGATTGAAATCGTGTGAATGTACGGCTACATTGCATTCGCACTTGCATTTCAGGACTCTGTGGAAGATGTCAGTAATTTTGATGAGGAATTTACATCAGAAAAACCCCAGTTGACACCACCTAAAGATCCTAGACCACTTAACGATTTAGAGCAAAGTCTATTTAAGGATTTTACATACATGGCTGACTGGTGCTAGCCAGAATAATAATGTTGATCGTCTTTTTTGTTAAATTTGATACGAAAATCATTTAGTATTCTATTAACTTTTGCAAACGTCATTTAGGGGCAATTGAATCGCAATCAATAACGCCGGTAATTATATAATTATACGTTTAATCGTCAAAATAATATGTCCCACATTTCATAATGTTATGTACTGTACAGATGTTTTATTTTTAGTATCACGATGCGATCAGATGTAGAGAATTAAAAAAAAAAATTATGTTCTACCGTTGAATCTCAGGTTTTTAATTAATATATGAATTTCAGGCTTTTAACTTGTAGTTTATACGTTCAGGTTTACATTTATCGTAATTAACTTTCAATATACAATGTAAGAGGTATTTGTAGTCATTCGGGATACTCTCGTATTCACAATTAACCAACCGAAAGGCAGAAAAGGAAACATAAATTATACATGTACTTTTATTACATGCCCATATTTTGATACGAACCTATTGCTGTTTGGAGTCGGAATTTATAAAGACTTTTTATCGCTTCATCAAAAACGTGTCGAGTCTCGCGATCAGAATTCTAAATACCGACCAATACGTCTGAAATTCTTTCCGCTTAGAGCGAAATATCGTTTTACAAATCTTCGTCGTTCGCGTGTCAATTTTACGTACGATATAATCATATTTCAACCACTTCAGATTCGCATTCTCGTACAACGTGAAGGATATTTATCATATAAACACGTTAGGATTCACAAAGTGCAGGAAATAAATCAAAATGTAGTTGTACTTGCTCATGCTCATGTGATAAAATAATTAAACGAAGGGATGGCACTACGTGCAGGTATCTAAATCACATGTACCTAATCATTGTCGTAATTAAAGGTTGACACCAGTTATTTACAGTTAGCTACATGTAATCCGAGGGTAACTTTGTTTCTTTTAACAGACAAATTTCTACAGGTTTGATTCCTATGTAATCTTATTCACCGTGTACTCCATTATTTAGTTACACATGCTCGCGTTTTCTATACGTGATAGGACACTTATGGTGTTCTAGTGCTATACTTTGTAAATATGTAACGAAAAGTCGAGAAGTAATAACGCATAAGATCCATTAAGTACAATAGCTTAGCTTGGCATATTATACTACTAATGTATCACAAGGGTAACACGAGCTCGTAGTAGCACATCGTTAGTACTTCTTTAATTAGTTTTCCTTTTTTTTTTCAATTATGACTACCTTGTACAATCACCACACAAATATATGCGTTACGTCTTAGTTGCTGAAATAGTTTCATACTAACTACGTTTCAATGCCTTTTTAGAATCTTTCTCCTCTACGTCATGTAAATTTATTTAAAATAGTGAATTCGTATTCTCCTGTAAGCAATTTCGGAAAGTATCGTTAGCAATACATGAAATACTAGTTAATTTTAAGAGTCACACTTCTCTGGCAACGTATAACTACATCAATGATTTCTTCATTAATAACATTATCAACTCATTTGCTTCATTAATTTGTTACATCATTCTTTAAATAAGATATTTTAAAATTGGCGTGTGAACTTTGTATAAGAGAACCGTTTAAATGGAACCATTCGAACAATACAAAATACTTCTGCTTATGGAAATTCGTATTATATTTTGCAAAAGAAACTCATAGGAGAACAATGAGTAATTGATCATATCTATAAATTACTATGCTGTGAATCAGAGTTGAGCATTATTCGAAATAAAAATTTATTCGAATAACACCCAATTCTGGCTATGATAGCAATAAGACACGGTTTCATTTGGAATTCTCTTGCATTGTGGGCTTTGTCGTGCGAAATTGAGATCATCATACATCTTCTTGAGAAACAGTATTTACAATGGTAAAACGGAGAGCTAATTGTATCACTTGTGATAGTTTCGAGTACACCTCGAATTCTAGTTGCCTTAATGCACTAATAAATCAATAACCGTTTGGTAACTATTTTTTACCGAGAGACCTTGTATATTAAAATGCAACCTACTTATACAAAGGTGCTCATGTAACACATTATGCGTAATGTGCCTGTTTTTATATAATTCTCATATACGTATAAGTTCTAATATTTAGCCGAGTAATTATAAAGTACTTTAATTAAAATACACAAGGGCGCTGAAGATCATGTAACATTTCGTTGTGTAATGGACAAGAAAATATATAACCCTAAGATTCTAGAAGATCTTTAATAACGGTACTCCGATTCGAAAGATACAACATTCTGGTAATATTTGAAAGGCGTTTATTTTTATACTTCGTAAATAATTAGTTACATTACCTTTACTTATCCAACTGCCAAAACATATATCTCGCGTGATGAGTCGTTCTGCACTGAAACATATTTTCTTGTCGATGCATTAATTATATTATTATGTTACACTTAAAACGTATGTATACATATACAGTGCATATATACAATATAGACGCAAGTGAAACAAATCACGAACGTAAGTGTCTTCTACGAGAGTGAAACTCTTTTATGTTTAGCGAAACTTGAAAACTGAAATATCGTTCGAAGGATAATAATTTGGAAATGTATGTATATATCACACAAGTGTCGTAAATTTTTTTGTAGATAGATCTATTTTTAACACTCAAAGTAGAAACCTTGTTAGAGTATACTTTCGTTACTTATTTTTATATATACAAACTAACGTAGCGCTGTTAAGTTCGTAACCTGTAGTTGAAATGTTCACTATATTTATCGAATAGCAATGAAACAGCATGTGCCTCGTAGTGTTTACTAAATCATATATAAAGTTAATGTCCCTACGTAAAGAATGCCGACAGAATACCTTCAGGAGGTAATTTATTTAACATACACGTTTACAGTGGCAGCTTAATACATATCACTTCAAGTAGCTAAGTAACTTTTAGTGGTACTTCTAAACTTTACAACATTTCGAATACATATAGGTAATACTTTGAATAATAAACAGTTAAAAGCAATATACAATTATTCTGTATTTAATTGCTTCGCATCCTTTAGGAAATTATACGTTGATTAAATCATCCTTCTAAATGGAATAAAAGCTTTATTCATTTGTCACGTTACTGCTGTTGCTCACACCAGGTTCTGTATCTTTATCGCTGCTCTCGGTACTCAAAGATTTCGCCAATTCGTACAAGTTGGAAGTATTCTTCCTAATCTCCTTTTCTAAATTCGACTTTCTCTCTTCTTTCTCCTTCATCAACTTTGTCGCTTCTGGAGTCATAGGTTTCGCGAGACCTTTGCTCACTTTGTAGATAATGCTGTTACTGTCTTCGGATTTGAAAACAAATGTTATCCTGTCGCAAAATGAATGTATCAATTTGTAAAGTGCGAACCGCAATACATATCTTCCATTTATAAATGATTTTTGTTCTTACCGTTCGGTGTTTAAACCTTTCTGTATTTCTTCTATTTTATTCAGGGAAATGTTATACAGTGTCGGCCAAGGTACATAAATCTCTGTCTCGGAATTCTTCTTTCTCTTAACTTCTAAATATAGTAAGTCTAGACCCTCGTTGTATTTGTAATTGACTTCCCAATATCGCTTCGCTGAAGATAAATAACAATTATTCGGTTAGAAACCATGAAATTATAGTTTTCTAATACGTTGCATTTACCTTCGCATAGTTCGATATAAACATAAAATGTTGTACTGATTTTCACGGGATCGCTACATCCCAGTTTTCCGATATAGTAATACTGGAAATATTAAAGCATGTTACAAATAGTGTTCGTTGACAGTACTTTCACATTTCGCGGATATAAAGGGTTCAAATATAATTACACTTACGCTAGGGTGGCATACGTCATACATTTTAAACAAAAGCGTTGTGCTCTGATAGGCCAAGTGTTGATTATTTTGTTAACAAATGTCATTAAACATTTAAGTTAGGTTAATTGCTACGAATTTGACATTCTTCTGTGAGAAAGTATGTATCGATATGTAAAAAAAAAAGATACGAAGTACTTGTTACATGTTACATTCGCAACTGAATGAATGTTATTTAAATTATGCAACCACAGACGTGGTATATAATAAACCGTTCAACTAATGATATTTTTTATCACTCGATTTTGGAACTCGTGAATCCTGTTACCACTTTTATGTCATTTTCGACATTAGCGACTGCCGATAAAAGAAGGGCGCACCACAACCAGCGGTAGGGAATAAAATTAGAATTGCAGCACTGACGAGGTATGGGACGAGCTTAAGGGGGTAGACACGGGTAATGCAGCGCTCTGTATACCGACATAATCTGGCCCGAAACATGGGTTTGCGCGCTGACGTTGTTTGTCCATATATGAGCAAATTTTGGGCTGGGCGAGGTCTCATTCGAAAGATGAAGGTTGAATGCAGCCCGCTCTGCTCATGGTTCAAAGAGATTGTGTTGATATGTAATAATATGAGTGTCCAAAGTAGAGAAAAAGTGGGCGAAATTCACTCGCATATTCCAGGCATTTGTACGTCACTAAAAGAGTTTTGTGACTCAAACGGTGAGCAGAGCGCTCCGCATTGAATCTTCTTCTTTCGAATGAGACCTCTCCCAGACCAAAATCTGCTCATATAAGAACGAAAAACGAAAACTCGTGACTACATTCCCAAATCAGAGTTCCGCCATATTGGCGATAATACATAGCAAGTCACGTGACAAACTTAGTTGAGGTAGTAGATACGAGATGGCGCCTACTCGGGAGGACTGCCAACGTGGATTCATAGCAAAACTGAAGCGATAGCTGGATATACGAGCCACAATAAAAGCATGATGCAGTCAATGTATGCATTTTCGTACGATTAGAGGTTAGGTTATATGCATTTTAGGCGTACATTGACATAGGAACAGCTGGGAATTGTATACATTTACTAAATTAACGCTTTTATCGTTACATATACATCACTTGAAATCGCTGTCGTATTTATGTATAGTAATTCAGGCAGTTAGAACAACAACGGACTAACCTACATTAAAAAAAAATTTCCTATTGTACATCGATGGCTTACAATCAGTGCACACATATTGTATGTCCACTTTTAGGGTTTTTGAGAAAAACAGGTTCAAACATTCAATGGTACTTTATAATTACATAAATACTTTTTGCATTATTGTAATATAGGTATCACTGAAAGTATGTAATTAGTAGTATCAGTTAGAATCTGCAAAATTATAATAATAACTCGACAATAATGCTTTGAAGTTGGACATGCTATTCTAACCAAGTACAGAGGAGGACATACTATACTGAATGATATTATATAAAAATGAATGAAAGGAATAATACTGGAAATAATCTCACTTCAATATTATATTTATTTTTAAAGTAACAGGAATAAAAAAGTAATTCGCGGTAGATATAGGAACACTTTAAATTTTTTTTATTTATTGTTACATTTTTCCAAGACTATTTTGTAACTATGTTGTAACGTTTCTCCCATGTTCAATAATAGACAAGTCAAGTTACTAAAAATATTTTTCAAGTTACTAATATATTATACATTTCCTATGTACTTTACTGATATGTTAGTAGAATTGTACAGCGTTGAGATGTATTTTACATGAAATAAAGGGGAATTGTCTTAAATTAGGAAGATAATTATATTCTTTATATGTTTTGCCTGAAATTAGTTGTATTTTCTATAATAGACAAATCTATTTGTTGTATTTTCTATAATAGACAAATCAGATTGCTAAAAATATTTTCTTCTTGTTACAGATTTACCTTGGGAACATTTCTCGGTAGACAGGATTGAGGAACTTTAAGTGAGACAAATGATGGAAAGCTGATAGTGATTTTATACATAAAATGAAGTGAAATTATATATTTTATACTTAATAATAATACAATATTAATCAGCATTCATTTCTACATACTTATATTAATTTATTGTAACACTGTAAAAGCCTTTTCTGCAAATAAAGTGGGAAAAACTTGAAAAGAACTGTATTATTATTTAGAAATACCTTTTACATATTCCTATCCAAATTCCAAACCTTTGCAGCTTCGATTCGCAACTTTAAAGGTGACGCCTTTGAAACTGAAATTCAGAATACCTCTTTTCGCTTCATGTTCTCCTGATACCTGGGCCAAAATCTGGCAAAAATTTTCAGAATGCACAAAATTGGGCTTTGTAACAGGAGAACATGATGTCGAAAGAGGTGGCACTAAGTAACGTCTCCGGAGAGAGAATCGAGGATGCCTTCGAAGCTGAAATTCAGAATACCTCTTTTCGCTTCATGTTCTCCCGATACCTGGGCCAAAATCTGGCAAAAATTTTCAGAATGCACAAAATTGGGCTTTGTAACAGGAGAACATGATGTCGAAAGAGGTGGCACTAAGTAATGTCTCCGGAGAGAGAATCGAGGATGCCTTCGCAGCTGAAATTCAGAATACCTCTTTTCGCTTCATGTTCTCCTGATACCTGGGCCAACATCTGGCAAAAATTTTCAGAATGCACAAAATTGGGCTTTGTAACAGGAGAACATGATGTCGAAAGAGGTGGCACTAAGTAATGTCTCCGGAGAGAGAATCGAGGATGCCTTCGCAGCTGAAATTCAGAATACCTCTTTTCGCTTCATGTTCTCCTGATACCTGGGCCAAAATCTGGCAAAAATTTTCAGAATGCACAAAATTGGGCCTTGTAACAGGAGAACATGATGTCGAAAGAGGTGGCACTAAGTAACGTCTTCGGAGAGAGAGAATCGAGGATGCCTTCGAAGCTGAAATTCAGAATACCTCTGTTCGCTTCATGTTCTCCTGATACATATTGGCCAAAACCTAGCATAAATTATCAGAACGCACAAAATTTGGGCTTCGTAACAGGAGAACATGACTTCGAAGAAGGTGGCGCAAAGTAATGTCTCCGGAAAGCGAATCGAAGACGCAGAACTATTCGAAGCAGAAGTTTCGCTGAAATTTAGGATACCTCTTTTCGCTTCATGTTCTCCTGATACCTGGGCCAAAATCTGGCAAAAATTTTCAGAATGCACAAAATTGGGCTTTGTAACAGGAGAACATGATGTCGAAAGAGGTGGCACTAAGTAATGTCTCCGGAGAGAGAATCGAGGATGCCTTCGCAGCTGAAATTCAGAATACCTCTTTCGCTTCATGTTCTCCTGATACATATTGGCCAAAACCTGGCATAAATTATCAGAACGCACAAAATTTGGGCTTCGTAACAGGATAACATGACTTCGAAGAAGGTGGCGCAAAGTAATGTCTCCGGAAAGCGAATCGAAGACGCAGAACTATTCGAAGCAGAAGTTTCGCTGAAATTTAGGATACCTCTTTTCGCTTCATGTTCTCCTGATACCTGGGCCAAAATCTGGCAAAAATTTTCAGAATGCACAAAATTGGGCTTTGTAACAGGAGAACATGATGTCGAAAGAGGTGGCACTAAGTAATGTCTCCGGAGAGAGAATCGAGGATGCCTTCGCAGCTGAAATTCAGAATACCTCTTTTCGCTTCATGTTCTCCTGATACCTGGGCCAACATCTGGCAAAAATTTTCAGAATGCACAAAATTGGGCTTTGTAACAGGAGAACATGATGTCGAAAGAGGTGGCACTAAGTAATGTCTCCGGAGAGAGAATCGAGGATGCCTTCGCAGCTGAAATTCAGAATACCTCTTTTCGCTTCATGTTCTCCTGATACCTGGGCCAAAATCTGGCAAAAATTTTCAGAATGCACAAAATTCGGCCTTGTAACAGGAGAACATGATGTCGAAAGAGGTGGCACTAAGTAATGTCTCCGGAGAGAGAATCGAGGATGCCTTCGCAGCTGAAATTCAGAATACCTCTTTTCGCTTCATGTTCTCCTGATACCTGGGCCAAAATCTGGCACAAATTTTCAGAATGCACAAAATTGGGCTTTGTAACAGGAGAACATGATGTCGAAAGAGGTGGCACTAAGTAATGTCTCCGGAGAGAGAATCGAGGATGCCTTCGCAGCTGAAATTCAGAATACCTCTTTTCGCTTCATGTTCTCCTGATACATATTGGCCAAAACCTAGCATAAATTATCAGAACACACAAAATTTGGGCTTCGTAACAGGAGAACATGACTTCGAAGAAGGTGGCGCAAAGTAATGTCTCCGGAAAGCGAATCGAAGACGCAGAACTATTCGAAGCAGAAGTTTCGCTGAAATTTAGGATACCTCTTTTCGCTTCATGTTCTCCTGATACCTGGGCCAAAATCTGGCAAAAATTTTCGGAATGCACAAAATTGGGCTTTGTAACAGGAGAACATGATGTCGAAAGAGGTGGCACTAAGTAATGTCTCCGGAGAGAGAATCGAGGATGCCTTCGAAGCTGAAATTCAGAATACCTCTTTTCGCTTCATGTTCTCCTGATACCTGGGCCAAAATCTAGCAAAAATTTTCAGAATGCACAAAATTGGGCTTCGTAACAGGAGAACATGTTGTCGAAAGAGGTGGCACTAAGTAACGTCTTCGGAGAGAGAATCGAGGATGCCTTCGAAGCTGAAATTCAGAATACCTCTTTTCGCTTCATGTTCTCCTGATACCTGGGCCAAAATCTGGCGAAAATTTTCAGAATGCACAAAATTGGGCTTTGTAACAGGAGAACATGATGTCGAAAGAGGTGGCACTAAGTAACGTCTTCGGAGAGAGAGAATCGAGGATGCCTTCGAAGCTGAAATTCAGAATACCTCTGTTCGCTTCATGTTCTCCTGATACCTGAGCCAAAATCTGGCAAAAATTTTCAGAATGCACAAAATTGGGCTTTGTAACAGGAGAACATGATGTCGAAAGAGGTGGCACTAAGTAACGTCTTCGGAGAGAGAATCGAGGATGCCTTCGAAGCTGAAATTCAGAATACCTCTGTTCGCTTCATGTTCTCCTGATACCTGGGCCAAAATCTAGCAAAAATTTTCAGAATGCACAAAATTGGGCTTCGTAACAGGAGAACATGTTGTCGAAAGAGGTGGCACTAAGTAACGTGTTCGGAGAGAGAATCGAGGATGCCTTCGAAGCTGAAATTCAGAATACCTCTTTTCGCTTCATGTTCTCCTGATACCTGGGCCAAAATCTGGCGAAAATTTTCAGAATGCACAAAATTGGGCTTTGTAACAGGAGAACATGATGTCGAAAGAGGTGGCACTAAGTAACGTCTTCGGAGAGAGAGAATCGAGGATGCCTTCGAAGCTGAAATTCAGAATACCTCTGTTCGCTTCATGTTCTCCTGATACCTGAGCCAAAATCTGGCAAAAATTTTCAGAATGCACAAAATTGGGCTTTGTAACAGGAGAACATGATGTCGAAAGAGGTGGCACTAAGTAACGTCTTCGGAGAGAGAGAATCGAGGATGCCTTCGAAGCTGAAATTCAGAATACCTCTGTTCGCTTCATGTTCTCCTGATACCTGAGCCAAAATCTGGCAAAAATTTTCAGAATGCACAAAATTGGGCTTTGTAACAGGAGAACATGATGTCGAAAGAGGTGGCACTAAGTAACGTCTTCGGAGAGAGAATCGAGGATGCCTTCGAAGCTGAAATTCAGAATACCTCTGTTCGCTTCATGTTCTCCTGATACCTGGGCCAAAATCTGGCAAAAATTTTCAGAATGCACAAAATTGGGCTTTGTAACAGGAGAACATGATGTCGAAAGAGGTGGAACTAAGTAACGTCTTCGGAGAGAGAATCGAGGATGCCTTCGAAGCTGAAATTCAGAATACCTCTGTTCGCTTCATGTTCTCCTGATACCTGGGCCAAAATCTGGCAAAAATTTTCAGAACGCACAAAATTGGGCTTTGTAACAGGAGAACATGATGTCGAAAGAGGTGGCACTAAGTAATGTCTCTGAAGAGAAGTAGAAGCCTTGAACGAATGTCGATAGAGTTTGAGAGTAGTGAATGGGATATTTAAAGTAGTGCTTTAATGCAAAGATTTTTAAAACCACTCTGAGTGGAAGGATCTTTTTAGGTGTTCTTTTTAGCATATCTTTTATATGTGATTTGGAATAGGAAGGAGTAAGTAGTGCTCGTTAAATAAAAAAACTCTTTTACCACTTAACTGCAATTTATTCAAATAAGTGAAATGCAATACAATGAAATGTTGCAAATGTAACTGGTTTAGGTCTGGGTTAGGGGAGGGTTAGGGGTATCCGTTAGGGATTTCTCCACGTAAAAAAAAAAAAAGGTCTGGGTTAGGTCTGGGTTCGGCTGAAGCAGTATCTTGTGCAAATTTGATATCAATGAACCCAGTCGAAAATGCAGCCGGTTTAACGTCTTCTATGTAAAAATTCCTTACCTGTAAAGCAGAAATATACACGATTAATAATCGCTCTAGTTACAGTATGTGATTAGTTACATCGCATTGGCACACTCTAAACTCTAAACATGTCACACATATACAAGCACGCACACACGCACAGCATTTCAACAGATTTCAGAGTAGGTAGTTGCTGAATTTCCGCTTCTCGTGTCGCACCCAACGTTACCGACTGATTCTAAAATAAGATTACAGTGCTACGAGTGGTAGGAATTAATATTAAATCTTACCGGAAACATAAAATCTAAAACGACTAATTTCAACCAACATGTTGCACAATAAAATTATTCCCTTTACTAATATATTTTCATACGTGACAAAATGTTGTAACGTTTCTCCCATTTGCAATAATAGACAAGTCAAGTTACTAAAAATATTTTTCTTCTTACAGGTTTTAACTTCGGAATATTTCGACGGAATGATGGAAACCTTGATAGTAATCACAAGAAAATAGTGACTTTATATACCTTATACTTTATTGTAACACTGTAAAGGCCTTTTATGCAAATAAAATGAAAGAAACTTGAAACAAACTGTATTATTATTCAGAAATACCTTTTACATATTCCTATCCAAATTCCAAATATCTATGGTATTTCCTTAAGAATACCATAGATTTCCTTTGTTAATAAGTCGATATTGAAGAAAATTTTGCAACTAGTGCCCATGGAATTCTATTCAGAAATTACAAGCTTCGAGTCTTTCAAAAGCATCACATTAACCGAGAACTGTTTAAAGGCCCATGAAAGGCGTAGCTCTTGTTTGCTACTTTAAGGCGATGCCTTCGAAGCTGAAATAGCCACTAAACATTTGTTGTCATATAGCATATATTTAGGTTATATTTTCTGTCACTTCGAGGAGCCGACCACATAATAATCACGCGTATCCAGTCTGCGCATTTTCACTAGCCCAATTCAACATTCAATACAATTTTGTATATATAATGTTTGTTGATAACTGCTTTCTGCAGAGGACGTGTAATAAGTGTATTTCATGTTCTGTTTCGGTGCTTTGCTGATAAAAAAATGTCTAACCTAACAAATTTCATTTTCTGGGGACATTCCCTCATCTATTTTCCCTTTTCACTTAGAATTCCTTACTGCTAACGTAGAATATTGTAGCATAAGCACATTTCAAGTAATTGAAATGTACAATGAATTTTCTACGTTTACAGTACCAGCCGACTTTCCGTTTAAATTTTTATAAGTATAACGGAACAGCTGAGAATTTCTTTCCTTATTCAGAATAGAATACAGAAATAGCAAACAGCTCCCTCTCGCGTTCACCGGGTAATCGTCGATCTATCGGTATTACCATTTCTGTGCAGGAAAAAATGCTGTAATACCGACCTGCCGAATCGGCCAGGTCACGTGACGTGTCTACCCCCTTAAAAGCGAACGAGATACATCATAAGATTAATTTATTAATAATTTCTTAACTGGTTATTAGAGGAAATATTCAAAATAATAAATGAAAGCGTGTAATTCTATGTATATTTAAATTCTTCATCGGTATTATAACTTTAATTCCTACCACTAGGTGCGTTCTTAACTATACTCCCAGTCATTTAAGAAGGAACCCGTTTCGCGCATGTAGAATGAGCTCATTGGCTCCAAATAAGCGTTGGTGGGGGTACAGCCAATAGTGGCTTCTCCCGCACCAATGAGCGTCAACCTGCGCAGAATCGGTCTAAACTCGTCGGTCGGCAGGTTCCTTCTTAAACGACAGGGAGTATAGACAGCCTGCGTCGGTATTACCATTTCGCGACCTCTATCGAACTGTCTACGAATTATAATCCATAGTAGTCTCAATCTAAACAGAGAGGTGGCGTTTCGAATTGTTCGTCAGACTAAAGACATAGCATCGAGTTCTCCAACGGTGCTGATTCATAAAACCATTTTCGCACAAATACAATTTATTGTTATCGGACATGCTCATTTATTCATCTCGTATATAAATCTACAATAGAAAAAAGTATTTTATATATATATATATATATATTCGATAAATAACGCAGACATAATTGTGGCTTGGATTCGCTCTTACATAGGTACACACTGATTCACGCAATGCCTCCCATCGAAGCGCAAAAAGTATCTTACAAAAAAGCTTGTGCGCATAACACCCTGTATAGAAAACCCGCAAACTCACTCTTACGCTCGCAAGAGACTACGTATTTGGTCATCGTATAAAAAGAGAACACGAGTAAACCTAAAATCGCTGCTTCCGACTGTTAAAAATAAGGCACTCACAGAAACTATGGAGTAACGACAGTAACAGCAAAGAGTGCGTGCTACCTATCCGTGCAACGTAGAAAAATATAATTTCTCATTACAGCCTGGTATCAAGAGACCGTTGTGCAAAACAAACCAACAAAAGCTCTGTATTATCCCAGTCAGCCGGGCCATTAGCCATCTAATCATTGACGAGCTTGGAGACTACTCTCGGGACCTCCGCAATTCAAATTTCTACTTGAAACCCCTCCCTGCCATAATCCACCGATTTGGTACGCCCTACCACTATCAGCTGAGATTACACGTCCCTATCAAACTACTTCTTCAAGGCTGCCTCTGCATGGTTCAGTAATCATAGCCTGTGCAAAATTCCACCGAATTTTAAGAGCTTCTGAAGAAATCAACTCGACAGGGAGAGGGATAAAAGGTGCCATTCGAGGGGACCAGAAGGAAAGGTACATTGTGATTTGATAAAAGCCTCTGCAATTTTAGCGACACAGAAGTGAAGACGTGGTTTGCTTATAGTTGCGCAGAACCTCGCCACGTAGAATCGAATCCACAGGCGGTGTCCGAGTCTGAGTCGTTGGTCGGCTGCATCCTGGGCGGTGTGGTGCTGGCGACCGTCGTGGAGGTTGGTCGACGCTGAGACTGACTGGATCGGGACACTCTGCCTTGAAGCAGCGGCGTGCAGGGCTGACTGGCGACTTGCTGGTTCCGCGACGACCCGAAATCCTGCGCCCTTCGACTCCTCCGCTTCTTGATGGGCGCGTACTTTGGCGGTGGCATCATCTTCTGGTCCAACTTTTCAGCAACGAGAAAAATGCTGTTAGTCGAGAGGGCAGAGCGGGGGCTGTGACCCCTGGACGACGTTCGCGTTTCAAGGTACTTAGGGACCTCAAAAGGAGGATTCAAAATTACTTTTGGAGACAGGTCTTACAACCATGGGAAGTAGAACGGCTGAAGCTGCGAACCGTGGAGAACTTGGTTGGCGTTCAAGGTTCTCTCTGTAGCTTAAGATTCTGTAGGCTCGAGGTGAAGAGTATCATTCGTATATTTATTATGTATTATTCTGATTTTGTTAAGGAAAGAGGAACTTAAAAGTCTCTGGGCAAAAATGATTTTTACCGCGCATTACGTTTAATTACAAATTATTTTTAAAATATAGTTTTCGACAGCGAGTGAAATTTTTTTTGCAGGTATTTGGTGGGTGAATAATGGAATACACGACATTGAGAAATATACTACTAAAAAAATCTACTAATTTAATTGTTGGTCGGTACTAGACGACAATTTTTCGTTTCCTAGAAATTTCAACTTTTTTACTGTTGCGAATTATCAATTCTTATTATTAAATTTCACAAAAATAATTTCTCTCCTCTTATTAAGTTTCGTCTATACTACAAACACGTTTTTGAATTTCTGATTTTTATCGACTCTACCCCAAGATATAACAAAAAAACTTAGAGCTTTTAATTATATCCGGAATTAAGATATATCCTCTAATTAAGATATATCCGGAAGAAATGATTAACTTGTTAGATGCGTGACGCAAATATCTTGTATAGCCGGAGTCATGAGACAGCACAGAAAACTCTAATGGGCAGGCAAGGTAGATTCTACTTCAATTACCATTTTCCTGGAAAGTAGCACGAAGTAGCACCTAATTCTTTTTGTTTCTAAGAGAGAAGGGTTCATTCTTTCACGTGATATCAATTACACCCTTTGCAAATGGTTGCAATTTTTTAAAATTGTATAAAAAGTTTGTTAACATTTTACCCGAATGTATGGCCTTAATAGAATATATGGCTATGTAGTTAACTTTGTAACTAACTTAAATCGCACCTCTGAAAGAAAATTTTTTCAGAATCGTGAATAAAAACTATGGGAAACATTAAGGTTTTTGATAAGCTCTTAACATTCACGATTTTGGCAAAATTTCAGCACCGATCACATGAAAACAATAGCAAATATTAAAAAACGGGGTTTACCAGAATATAATCCAGTAACTAGTAAGGATGTTAATAAAATGTGAATTGTAAATGGCCAGTAGCCGCACTTTTCGAAAACATGGGTCTATATATACGGGCCTAGCACGGGCTTCCGAGGGTTAATACCACTTATATTAATACAACTTGAAACCCGCAAATTTGCGGTTAAATCGAGCCGAATTTCATTAAAATATCTAGAGCAGAACCAAAGTTATAGATTTTTGATCGCCGTCGGGTCGTTTTGTCCCACTGTGCGCGGCACCCGAGCCAGCAGGTTCGAGCCCTGGAAAGCGACGATTTTCGATTAAAAACCGTGGGCGCGACGGACATCCCTCTTTTAACGGGGTTCGTCGCGCACGGTAATTTGGCCACTTCCATTCCGCGGGCTGCAGACGCTAGCGTTCATATTAAAAGCGAGTTCGCGTATTATTCGTCGCATAATACATCGACCGCGTATCGTCCAGGGGTTGAATAATTATAGAGGGTCAAGAGGGGGCCCGCTGGGGTGGCGGTATCAGAAACCGGGGATGGGGTAGGGCAATTTTCGAGAACACGGGGCTTGCTTCTCCTCTACCTGCACATTATCCGCCGATCCCCAGCTCTTGTGTATCTTCTCGTGGTTGCTGCTGGCGCTGCTAGTTGCCACACCCAGGAACTGGCTGAACGCTTCCGTCGTACGCTTCACGCGCACGTTCAGCGAGCCAATACGCAGGAAACCAAGATCTTTCTCTGCGTGTCCAACCAATTCATCGTGTTACCGCGTTGCAATCGTTACTGCTCCCCTACGACGTTTCACGCACGCCCCCACTCATTCTTTCCCCGCGTCTCTATCCTAAATCTGTGTACCAGCTGCCTGTCCATCATTCCTTATCCTTCCTTTCGTTAAAGGGTTGTTAAACCACGGACACCCGCGTTCCCCTTATCGTCGTTAAGGGAAACGCGAATCGGGGAATGATCTCGGCGCTGCTTTCATTCCCGCGTACCCTGACCCGTTCGTTCGTTCGGCGACGGATACGCATGCACATCTGGGAGACCGGGGATGGGCGCGAGATGGTTCAGGGGTTCTCGAGAAGTGGAGGAAGTGCAGGGAAACGGGGAAGTGGATTTTGATCGAGTGCGTTTGGATCGAACGAATGAATGCTCGGATGGCCCCCACCTTCGACAAAATAAACGAATGCTCCTTTTTACTTGAATTTTGGCGAAGTCAAAGGGGGAGCGAGCGGCAACGTTCGTTTGGTCTAAACGCGCAGTTAGGTTTGGGAATATTTGGAGAAAGTGATCTCTAGATTGATTTTTATTTTTCAGTTGGATCGAGATGTGTGACGCGGGGATGCCAGGGATTAATTTTATCTAACGGTAGGGGAGACCGGGGCTAGATGTTGCAGGGGCAGGTTGTTACGAAGCAGTTTAAATTTTTTTCGCTTGCGCTATCACTTCGACGATGAAGTGGCTGATGTGTTTCAACCAGAGTTGGGCATTATTCGACTAAATTGTTATTCGACCAACCTTCGAATACGAATTTCGAATAAATGAAGTTATTCGCGACTAACGAATAAATTTTTAGTCGACTAAGTTTGTATTCAATGAACTGACTAAATTTTTAGTCGATTAATTTTCAGTCGACTAAATTTTAAGTCGACTAAATTGTTAGTCGTTATTCGTTCCTCCTTATTCGTTAGTCGGAGGATCTCCGTGGCGACTAAGCGTCACGAACAGGCCGCTTCGGCTAGAGTCCCGTGGCCCTCGACCTCCGGTCGGGCCGCGGGGAACGCTTGTCGAATGTAAGGTGATCCGCCCGATACCCCGTAGCGAGAAAACCGATTAAGAAGTGAGAAATTTCAGGCTCCGCATTTCTCATCAGATCGTCGCAAAGACGACGCCAAACGACAGTATAACAATGATAAATGAATACATTTTAAATCATAAAAATAAAGATTTTGTACGTTTACACGGTCTTCGAGTGGGTGTTCCGTCTTACCCCACCATTTCAGCGAGGCGAAGATTTCAATACCTCCGGTAAATTTCATTTTCCGTCGTTCCCAAAGATTTTTCTTAACAATGACTTTGATTTTCTTAGAGTCTAAGGTCCACTGAAGACTCCTGTTCAAGTCTCGTGTCTTTTTCTCCTCCCGATTTTAAGTTATCACCCTCCAAAGTTAAGCGTTCCGTTTTACCCCACCTTCCCCTATTACTCCTAATAAGCCTCGTTTCGTAAAATTTCATCCTGTAACAACTTGCCCCGTATTGCGTAATAACTAGCCCCTACTAGGGGCACGTTGACGCAACATGTCTCGACCTTAAAAATGGCTTGTTTCAAAGTCATGATTTTCGTTTAATTACATGCGATAGCGGTCATCGGTAGAGGAAAGAACGTACTTTAAGTGAGAGTCATTGTACTGAATATGGAATACAAAAAAAATAAAAAATAAAAACTGAAAATTGTAACAACCAGCCCCGGTCTCCCCTACATAGCGACGCGCGTTACGAAAAGTAGCACGTTTCATTTTTATAAAAACGCAGTTGTCCGTATGAAAAAAAAAAACTGAAACGTGCTACTCTTCGTAACGCGCGTCGATAGAAGGCCTCTCGAAAGAGTAAGTGGTAAATTTGTGAGAGAGCAGATGAAGATTTGCATAGAAGTGGTGAGGCTCGCAAGTAGGATGGATGCATGGACAAGGTAAGTCTAGAAATTGGGAGAGGATGTCGTTCTTTTCTACGTGCAAATGAAGATAATCCGTTAGAGCGAATTACTGAACGGATTGAGCAACTTAAGGGGTTACGCCACCCTGAAAGTTTTGAAAACACGATTTTTTTTTCATTGTACTTTCTTATTACGTGAAGATTTAAGAATAATTTAAGTCATTGTAGACGCAAAAATCCCCCAAAATAGCCGAGTTATAGGCTTTCAACGAGGCGCGGATGTCGATATTCCGCAGCAGGTAGCGACCATTCTACTTTTCTTCTTTTGCGTTTTTCTCGAAACTACATTTCCAAAGATGACCTATCAAATATCTCCGAAACTATTTGTCCGATTGAGTTCAAACTTGGCACGCATATTCTTAATGGTATTATCTACGATGTAGCATATCAGTTTTTCCATCCTATACCCCATTCGTATATAATTAATGGTTTAAATTCGTTTTTTCATGTGAAAAAAGTATAATTTTTTTCACTTTGCTCTGATTTGTGCAATAAACTTTTTTCTCTCAAATCCCTATGCTACATCGTAGGTATTTTATTAAGGAACGCGAAAATCATCGGGTTTTTGATTTCAGACGAACATGTTCGTTATAATTTGTTAGGTTAGTCGCGCGTGTAACGGCGGACGAGCTTCGCAGGGGAACAAATAACTCGGTCATTTTTTAATATTTTTGTACAGTACTTATACGATATATGCACTAATGCATGCTCTACCCATAAGAAGAAAATAAATAATTTTCAACCTCATATTATCAGTTAAAAAAATTCGTCTAATTTAGTGCTGTTTCGAGCACCTCAGGGTGGCGTAACCCCTTAAGACTATCCGTCTTGCTCTAATACCAAATTTCTGTATCTGTTCACGAGAACAGAATTGAGGAGTCCTTGGTAGAGAGCACTGTAAGTGTCAAAACTAAAAAAGAAAAACTTTTTATCGGAAAATCTTCTACATGCTATAGTATAGAATTTTAATGCAATTTCCCTTTGTAAATAAATTACCAAAAGCGCTAAAAGATGCAGGGGAGACCGGGGCAGATGGTAACAAAAAAGTTTTCACAGTTTTTTCTCGAAAGTGAATTTCGTAAATAATTTAAAGTCACGGAAAGTTTTTCTCTCTCCTGAGAACTTAGATTTTTGGCACTTACCTACAGTGTTTCCTACAAGGACTCTACAATTGTAGCTACAGTTATCCCAGAGTCTAGAATCACTCTATACCCTACATAGATCATAATTATTAGAATATTCACCAGAAAGAAGAAGAGAGAAATTAAAAGAGGAAGGTAATCCTACAATCTTCGTCTACCAATATTCTCTACTTTCACTTACAAAATAGGCGTGACTCCCTCCAGTTGCTAAAGTAACGCTATGCCTTACTGCAAATTCACAAGAAATCAGATAGAAGGATTACACGGGAAAGTCGAAAGCACTGCGTTCCGCTGGGGTCCGATCGAATTTTCGGAACCGCACCAGTCTCCCGAAACTCCGTTTCGCGCGGGGCAGGTATAAAAATTAAAATGATTACGTACAGTGCTAACTGAGAATTCTCGGTGGTTGATCAGCGAGGGGTCCGAGTTAAAAAACTAAAACCACATTCTACTGATACACCGTCGCACTATGCCGCGGAGCGGGCCGACGCATGCACTAAATTAGCTGCTCCGACTAAATTAGTGATCGTTCCATGCGGATTACTTTCTTACCTGCATGCTTTTTCCTTGCTTTTATTTCTGAAATAAAATAGAAAATCATTTGAGACTGTCTCGCTCGTGGCGCGGACTTCGGCGGCGGGGAAACGTTTAGTGTTCGTCGTACGAATCATTGGGGATTGTCGGGAGTCATCGGTGTCAAGATTAAACGGTATTAGTTTTGGTGGTTAGAGGGGACGTTTTTAGAAGAGTTTAGAATGTTGTTAGCGCGACAGCTCTTGTTGTAGCCGTAGACTGCCGCTTTCACGTAGTTAATGACCAATAGAAGAGTTCTGGTGTCGAGTGCTGAGTGGCATTGAGATTTATAGTCAGAACAAAATGAATTGGCTGCTCAATAGGGCGTAGAGGAAAATTTCAATTTGAATTTTCAGTTCGCCTGGGTGCGGGATAGACGTCTTTTGATTAACCAAACAGAACTGTAAAATTTTTTTTGGAAAATATTCAGTGTGTAGTCACGCAATGCGGACTACACTTTGGACATTAGATCAAAACACTTTTCTAAGATTTCTCATTATTTTTGCTCCGGTATCGAACCTCCTTAAGGAGAGAAAGGAACGTGCAGACGCGAATATTTTTCCAAAAATTTTTTACAATTGTGTGTGGTTAATCAAAAGACAACTATCCCGCACCCAGGCCAACTGAAATTTCAAATTTAAATTTTCGCCCATACTTATAGCTCCGCCCTACTGCTCAAGGCCACCGAGGACTTATCCCTCTGAGCAATGAATGTGGTCCTTACTGTGCTCCATTCTTCAGTTTCATTATTTTTCTTAAAGGGGAGGCAAATTATTTTATAATTTCTAGGCGACAATAGAATTTTAAATCTGACGTGATTTGAAATGGAGGAAGTGGTCCTAAGCGACCACTTATCTAATTTTGCCTCTACTTACAATTGGGCTTACAATTAAGCAGTTATGCAATAAGCTACCGACCCTCCAATTGACAAAAGAAATTAGTTTAGGGCAGTACAGATCCCACAATTTTGTCATCTTTATTTGGCAAAAAATAATATAACAACTCCTACATTATACAATTATTAGAATTACTAATCCATAAATCCATTTAGGTTTAAAAATAAAAGCTACAAGAAATTTATACAATAATATTAATTATACTACTCAGTATTAAATAACCCATTAAAAAACGTCGTGAAACAATAACAAGCGTAAACAATACACCCAATACAAGTAAAGTTACATTTCTTTAACAATTAAAATCTTCAAACTAAATTTACTCTGTTTCAGATCATTGAGGGTTGGTAACTTTCTGCACAATTAGGCCCAATTAGTAACAAAGTACCTACACAGTTGCTTTAAGCTACATGCTCCAAACTAATCAGCCCCAATCGAAATATTTAACGAACAAGGGTCCAGATTCCATAAATTATAAACAGCGATCAACACTATTCTCACTTGTACTCAGCACTAACAAAGGACGAGTCCTCTTCGCAGAACAAATACGTATTAGGAATCGATCTGTCCGATTATCAGCGAGACGTTAAACACGCCGTGCCTCGACGAAGCGCTCGGAGCCCGAGGTGTAATCGAGAAAGTTAATCCAGTTAAAGGGTAGCTCGTGTTACGTCGAATCGGCGGGAACACGCGACGATTCTCCGGCACAATTGCAAAACCGTGGCCCTCGAGGAGAGCGCAACCGTCGCGCTCCCGATTCGTCGGAGAAGGGTTAGAACGAGCGTGCGCTCGTGTGTTAAGTGAGGTACCGGGGGGAACGTCCCCGTTTTTCAAACGTCCCGCGCGCGGGAAACTTGGCGCGGCGCGTCTGGGAAATTGGTTGGTGCCGAATATGCCTCTCTCATGCTCACGTACGCATGCTTTATTATCGTGTAACAGTGACAACAAAGAAAAACACACTAAAGATGCAAACCCACGACCAGACAAGAATATTAATCTCACTTTAATCTCACGAGACAATTATTTAATAATTTCATTACTTTTAAAATTATTTTGTGATTAATTTCATAAAATTAGGCTCTCGCGAGACAAGTTTCATGATATACTTTCAATAATCTCTTCTCTCGTGACTGTTTCCATTATTTACATTTAATTGCTGCCGAGACTTTTGCCTCGTGATAGAAAAGTCTCGTGGTAAAATCTCACCGTGGTTTCGCACCTTAACTATTATCAGTAGTCGGCGATGCAAAGCCACACAAATTCTATTATCCTCCGTCACTCTCAAGTCACTTTCTCTTCTCCGCGGAAAACCGCGGGAAGCTTCCATTCGAAAAGTGTTTTTTTTCGCATCGCCAACTACAGTTGCTATGGGGTTAAATCACATTATCTACGGTGCTGGGTACTAGAGGTTCTAGATACTACTGCCACTCTTCGATCGTTCGCGTTTCGCAGCAACGTTTCGTCCAGGACCAACAGCGAATTCATGGAATAATCCATTTGTCATCTTTTTATTTTAATTAATTCAAACACGCGTGCGTCGCGAGATAGTGTTTAGATCTCAGAATATCGCCATATAGGGTAAATGTCCCAATTACTGCCAGCGCCCCTATTACTGCCATTTCATTTATTTTACTTAATAAACACGAAACGTATAATGAATAGTTTAAAAAATAATTTATCATAAAATTGGGACTGTTCTTCTTATTATTATAGTACATTCTTTATATTTCTATTCGTTGTACATTACGTTTTTTTTAAGTGAAATAAATAAAGTGGCAGTAATAGGGACACTGACAGTATATGGGACATCTACCCTAGAATTCGGTCGCTGCAAGAGTCGCATATTTTTGGAAGAAGTGAGACCGACCGGTCGTCACCAGGCCACGCGCGTAGCTCGACGACAAACAGCAGCAACATCGACTTAAGGGGAGGTTCTGGTCTAGAGCCCATAAAAATATGTGACATTTAAGAATTAATTAAAGGAAAACTACTATATATAATTTAATGGGGCTTGTTGCATTGTATTAAGGATGTATTAAGCTATAGAGATATATTTTTTGTTTTATAATTAATCATTGCAGAGAGCCTTGGGGAGTCGTTAAAGTCAAGGCGTCAAAAAGTTGATCCAAATCGGTGGGACCTCTGTCTCCAAAAGTTATTATCCGATTCGACTGAAACCTTGTTTATTTTGAAGATTATTCTTTTGGCTAGGGGAGGGGGGACTAAAAAATTACAAAAAATACATTTTTTTTTAGAAAATAACGACACTTCAATTTTGAAATCACTTTTTCCTGTATTTTGCGTCCTTTCATCGCCTTTGAAAATTATAAATTTTCAACATTTTGTAATTTTTTTAGCCCCCCTCCCCCTAGCCAGAAGAATAATCTTCAAAATAAAACAAGTTTCAGTCGAATCGGATAATAACTTTTGAAGATACAGGTCCCACCGTTTTGACAACACTGTTTCGAGAAAAACGCATTTGAAGTTTTACGTGAGCGCCGGGGTGGAGGGTTGTTGCCCATGCATTTGCCGCTACTCAAATGCCTATAACTTGGTGAATTTTACGAATTTCAACAAATCCTTTTAAACCCCCATTCCTAAAAGATTGAACATTCGAAAAATGAAATAAAAAAAAATCGACATTTAGACCAGAACCTCCCTTTAAAGTTTTACGTGAGCGCCGAGTGGCCGGTTGTGACCCATGCATTTGCCGCGACTCAAATGCCTATAACTCCGGGAATTTTACGAATTTCTACAAATCCTTTTAAACACGTTTTCCTAAAAGCTCGAACATTCGAAAAACGAAATAAAAAAAAATCGACATTTAGACCAGAACCTCCCCTGAAGTCGGACACGCGATCGCAGGAAGGAAGATCGCACTCCGCGCGTCCTTTTGCGCGGTTCACAGAGACAGGAACGTCGCGATCCAAGCGGTGAGCGTCGCAAGAGTGCCCCGCGATGCGGTTCGTTAAGCGAATATCACATGGAACAACAGACGTACACAATTCCTTCGGATTGGCGGGAATGGACGGGCCCACGAATGAACGAACGACTTCGCAGACGGCCGATCAGGAGGAATGGGAAGCGCGCGGTTCCTAGGCCCGAGGCAGGCGGTGCCACGACGGCCGGAAGCGTGCGTACCCGCGGACTCTCCACAGAGATACTCACGTCAGCGCCGACAAAAGTGACAGTCATATACATTACTTTAAGGTGCGGCTACTTTAATCTTGCGACACAAGCGCTTTACTACTTTAGCAGAGGTGTGCTTCTGAACTTGCCTGAGCGTAGCGGCAGCAGTAATCCCTACAACAGAAGAATACTTCCAGAGCCCCGATACTCACCGAACAACAGCACAGAGACAGAGGAGAGAGAAAGGGGTACAGATAGAGAGCCCGTAACCATTTATTGCCGTCTATTTCGATCACGTCGACGTCTCCACCGGAACCTGTACACCTTACGTCCTAAACGAGGATATCGCGGCAAAAGCAAGCTGCGAGCAAGCGCATCTACGGTATGCAACCTTTCGTGCTGGTTCACACAGGACCAAGTATGGCCGCGAGTTCTGCCGTGGAAGGGAGGGAACGAACGGACCGGGGGTTTGTGTCGGGGGTGCACCTACGAGTACCCCGGAATCACGAGCTGAGGTTTGATCGCTCGAGCAGAATCGCAGAGCCACTGCTGTCGATGCTTTTCGAAGGAAAAATGTCTGCTGCATCGCGTGGGATGGTCAGATTTTGTCGCAGACCCTTAGTTTTTGAAATAAATTGAAAGGTATCTACAAAAATTGGTGCATTTCGAGTGTCCTTTTCCCTTTGATCGTTGTTTAAACATATTTAAATGTTCATAATGTAATAATAAATTATATTGTTGTATTGGGGTGGGTTCACAGAATAATTTGACGCAACGAACGATCGAATAACTATTACCGTTTCGACACAGAATATGCTCAAAGTTGAAAATTTGCAGCTTTTTTCAAAATTGATTTTCTCAAAAACCGAGGGTGATGGCGACAAACGGGTAGCGGATTCGTTTTCAGGGCACGAAAACCTATAAGAAACGGCTATTGAATGTTACAAGTCCGGAAAAATGTTAAAATTTGTTATACTGTGTAATCCGCGTTTAGTTGGGAAACGGCCTATCGTGCAGGTTTAGCAGATAGGTAGCGCTCCGTTAGTTGTGTTTATAGTAGAAGACGTGGAGAAGAAGAAGAAGAAGAAGAAGAAGAAGAAGAAGAAGAAGAAGAAGAAGAAGAAGAAGAAGAGTCGACCCTGAGTAGCTTACAAGGAAACATATCGAACCCGAACATTCTGATTGTAATGAAACTCCGTACGATTGTAGAGCATGTCGGAGTATGTAAGAAACGATTTTTTTTTCTGCGGAAAAACACTGTGAGGGGGTGAAATCAGCCCCCAAATTTTCAGCGATTTTTCGTTTTTCGAGTATAACTTTGTAACGGTGCGAGGTAGAAGAAAACCGTAAATGGACAAAATGTTCAGTGCATAACGCGCGATATATAATAATTTATAAATAAAAAAAAATCCTCGATTGTCAAGGGCAGATGGTAGTAATATCGACAAAGGCGGAAAATTTTTGTAAACAAATAAACGAATGAACCAAAATTTTTTCCTTTTACATTTTAGTAAGCCATTGCGAATTATAACTTTTACACGGAAGAAGATCGTCCCCAACCCTCACGGTTAGAAATTATATGTAAAATAACGAAACTTTTAATTTATTTATAAATTATTGGACGTACAAACATTTCTTTTGCAGCGCGTTATACGGCATCAAACACTGAACATTTCGCCCATTTACGGTTTTCTTCTACCTCGCACCGTTACAAAATTATACTCGCAAAACGAAAAATCGCTGAAAATTTGGGGGCTGATTTCACCCCCTCACAGTGTTTTTCCGCAGAAAAAAATACGTGTCTTCCATACTCCGAGATGCTCTACAATCGTACGGAGTTTCATTACAATCAGAATTTTCGGGTTCGATATGTTTCCTTGTTAGTGGTTAAAGCAGTCGCCTATGAAACGAAAGGTCCCAGGTTCGAACCCCGGTCCAGGCACCCGATCGGCCGACGCTTTTTCTCCATTTCTTTGCATCTGATCATGAAGTATGAATCTGCATAGAATGTGGTGGGGTGGTGGTGAGCTTTGTTAGAAGAAGAAAATCAAACGCGTTAATTGTACGCGTGCATCTCGAGTGTCGAATGGCAAATGAAGCCGGTACAAGTGCAATATATATCCATTCTAGCGATGTTTATCGAACAGCAAAGTGAATTTCAGTGAGTGGTAACAGAAAAGGATAGCCAAAGAAGATGATCCGGTAATGTTTAAGAAGTACTTCTTCACTTCTGTTAACCAAGAGCGAGACGCTGGCGGATTCGGTTGTTTCTGGGTAAGGAGAGGAAAACGATAAGGTGGTGTTACTCGATGCTCGGGGACGAGTCAATATTTCATGTGGATTAGTTGCAACAGCCATGCTCCCTACGGAAAAGCGAGGAGGGGGGGAAACTAGGAAGCGAACAGACGGCGGAGGATACAGCCAGGCGAGCCTCTCCGAGACAGACAGCCCCGGAACATGCGAGCGATATCAAAAGAAAGCCGATAGCGCAAAATAAGCAAAGAAGACTGAGACCGAGGCAACAGCCGAAGCGCATGAAAGCGGTGCAAACTGCGGTGTACCTGGGATCGTAACTCATAATTGGTTTATCGCGGCGATTGAGCATTGATTTCACCGAGAACACGGACGGCGATCATAATTTATCGCGTCGATTGTCGTATTTCTGTGCCGTTCCTTCTGGCATATCAAAGATCCCCCTCCCCGTGCACACCAGCCGGACGAAACCGAGTTTAATAAGGAAACACCGACCCGCTGGTTTTTTCAGGGGGTGAAGGAAAGATTCCTTTCGGGCAGCCGGGGACCGTTCGGTTCCAACGCGTGACTAATTTACGGTTAATCTCGGCCCCGTTCAAGTACGAGAAAAAGCTTGTACACGCGGCAACACTTTCCCCCGCGGGTGCAAATGTTCGCCTCTTAACGTTACGTAACCTTAATTGCGAGCGTTCGACGACTGCGGTGTATTGTCGGGGCGTTTAAACGTACGTTTCTCGTTAGCCGGCTGTTCTCACGCTCGCGATTAATGCAAAATTAATACGCCGCGATCGTACGGGGATAACGGCCAGACAATCGTCCTCCGCAACGCTGCAGAGCCGCAGGGAGGGAATAAGAATGCAGCGACGGGGAGTAATTTTCCTTGCGATTTTGCGTAAATATAATCGGGGGTCCCTTGCGTAATATTTTATGAAACTGTGACGCGACCTATTTACAGCCGTCGGCGATAATGTCTCGTTTGATCGCGCACCCTGATGTGAAGCTTACGTTGCGAATTCACCGTTATTAGAACTTCTGACGGTGGCAATGTGTATCTCCACGGCGTGATTGAGTACTTACTGCGGAAGGTGTCCTGACTGACGGCGGCCTCTTGAGAGGTAAGGTACTGTCTCGCCTTCTTTCCGCTGTAGTCGCGGATCTCTTGGTTCGCCCCTGGAAATATGGTATTAGAGAGCTGGTGGGAAACGTATCTAGGTATGCACTGTGTTAACTGTGTAGCAGGAGTATCGATGAGAATGTTACGGCACTCACTGACGCGAGTACGATTTCCTTTGAGTCCATTGATACCAGAGACGAACAAAAATTTTATTTAAATCAAATTTCGAATGACGAATAAACGTGAATAAAATTAACTTTATTCGACACGTGACGACTAATTGTTTTAACTTTTTATTTGAATAAAATTTTGGCCCATCTCTGTTTGATATTTACAAGGAACGATCTCCAACCCAGAAATTAAAAAAAATATGAGCTTCGGAGGTATGTAAAGGATATTTAAAAAAAAATGAGCTTCGGAGGTATGTAAAGGATATTTACATACCTCCGAAGCTCATATTTTTTTTAATTGGGGAGTTGACAAAATTTTTAAAAGTGTTTAAAACTGTTCATTATGATAAAATATGCTTGTAAAAAAATATTAATTTTTTGCTACACCTCTAACATGAAATAAATGTAATTATTATTTTAAATAAAAAAATTGCCGCGAAAACGCACTGCATGGTCACGTGACTATTTGTGACGTCAACGTGCAGTAAACACAGAAAGTTGTGGTTAGGGAAAGTAAAGGGGTGAATTTTTCTCACAAAAATAATGGCGAATAAAAATTATTATCAGTACTGTGCTGTTCCCTGTTGTGGGACCACTTCGATACGTGCGCCGAAGAAGTTATTTATTCATGTTCCGCTGGAAACAAATATTCGCAATAAGTGGGTAACTCTTGCGCGAATAAATTATCAAGTGGATTTGTAGCGAAATAGCTAACCACCATAATAGCGTCCAATGTTGGTAAATTTGTGCTGTCACTTTTAACGAAGTTCTTTTCCATTGCCAATAATAATATATATAAGTGTCATTCGTCGCTATATATAAATCGCTGTTTACTGCACAATGACGTCACGCGTTGTGATTGGCGTTTCAGATCACATGACTCAGAACTTAAAAACGTCAATTTTATTTATTAAATTTTGGTAAAACAAATAAGTGTTTTATTAATATTTCTATCATTTTAGGCTTTCATTAATAAATCTATAGATTTCACTACTTTTCCCTTTTTTTCAAATACTGGCAACTCCCCAATTTCTGGGTTGGAGATCGTTCCTTGTAAGTATCAAACAGAGATGGGCCAAAATTTTATTCAAATAAAAAGTTAAAACAGTCGTCACGTGTCGAATAAAGTTAATTTTTTTTTACGTTTATTCGTGATTCGAAATTTTATTTAAATAAAATTTTTGTTCGTCTCTGGTATCAATGGACCCAAAGAAAATCGTACTCGCGTCAGTGAGTGCCGTAACATTATATATATATGGCCAAATTCACTCTAAGGGGCGGGGGGTGGATTCACAAAATGATAGTCCTAATTAAAAGAAGTAACTTTTGTCTGAAAAGTTTTTTTCTTATTTAATTTATCTTTTCTTATTTTAAAATTGGAATTTTTTCAGAGGTAAATCCTTTACTTTACATATCCCCAAAAATTCATGTATTTTTCTTTTTGAATTTCTGGTTTGGGGAGCTTCCCCTGCTAGCGATGAGAATTGTTCGCGCCACGCGAGGGATTATCAAAATACCGGTCACCCATCTCCAGAATTGATAACAAGTCGATCGACTTACCGTAGACTTGTACTAAAAGATTGAAGATATTCCCGTGGTCGAACTGCATGGCTATGTGCAGCGGCGTGTATCCCTGGAAGAATTGATCGCTGATCTGTATCTCATCGTGTCCTGATTCCCTCGTGTAACCACAATTACGTAACAGTAATAGCGTGAATATTAAATTATTAACGAGCTGAAATCTCGATACCTGGCGAGCCACGGGAAAATCCTCTGTTCATCGGCGTCTTAGCGCGTCTTTTTCTGCGCCAGCGTTTGTTTTCCCGAGAGAGGGTAGTGAGGGGACCAGCGGTAGGGTCGAAGGAATGAGGTGAAAAGGCGGAAAAACAGGGGCAAAGACAATGAAGAATTTAACGATGTCGTGTTATGAATATCACTTGGAGCGTGCGAATTCGCATTTCCGCGACAACAATATTATCTGCAGGTATCCCTTGTGCGTGCACGGACGAGATTGAAACACGATGCCGTGAAAATGAACCTTGCGTGCCACGATAGATCGACGTACGCATAAACTTTCCGACTTTCATACGGCTGTTGCGCGCCAATCCGGCCGCTGTGGTTTCAAGAAATTCACCGTTATGTTCGACTACGGCGCGTCTCTTATTGCTCCGTAATCGTCCGCAGAGCTCACTTTCCCGCGCCATTTTCTCGCGAGATCGGTGACAGTGCCTGGGAAATGTGTTACACTTCGTCCCGATCTTTACGCGCCAGTGGCACTGGATTTTATAATTGAGCCGTTTATTTTGAAAGTGGCGTAAGTCCATTTGTCCATTTTTTTTATTGTTGACTGTAGTAACATGTACAACTTGAAGTTAGTATTACAAATTTATATGTAAAAACTTTTTAAATATAAATGGACTTAGGTCACTTTCTAAATAAACGACCCAGTTATAGACCGCGTACTATGACGCTCGGCGTCAAAGGTTGCCAGCAGAAAATGGTGCCCGAACTGACAGGGGAATGTTCCCAACCGGAAAATTCACATTGGAGGGTGGAAGGGACGACGTTTCTCTGTGGAAATTCGCTCCGAAGGGGTGTAAAGCCGGGGATCCACCTGGAAGCTAAGCTAAGCTATATTAAGTTTTCAAAAATTAGCTTCAATACATCCTTATGGAACCGTTTCCAGCAAAAGCTAAGCTATATATATATATATAAATATATATAGGTATATATATAAAATTACATTGTCTATTTATCAATTTGAATTTATCACTTGATTTTTAATTTTCAATAATAGCAATTATCTAATATATTTTATATTTATATTTGTTTTTCAAAAAATATACTTAAATATTTATACTATATATATATAGTCTTAGGGATAAGGCTAAATTGATATTTAAATGACTTGTTGGTGTGAAAATTTAAGGAAAAAGTCCAAATAAATTGAATAATAGGATTATTTTCATTAGTCTAATGAAAATAATTAAGTTGATGAATATATTTTTGTTTGTTAATAATTTGAATTCTTTAAAAATGAATTTATTTAATTATATTCATATTATGTTAATTCGTGATGGTAAGTATCAATAGTTATAGGATAGAATTATTGTTGGAATTATTAGTCTGATTCAATTTAACGATAATATTGTTCTAGTTGATGGGTCAAAGATTGAGAATAGATTTGTTATCATTTTCACTTAATTGAATTGATTTTCTACAGTTGATAAAGTTGTGTTCGAGAAGATAATGATTGTTGTTATAATTATTATTAGCGTTATAGTTATTATTATTAATCAAATTACAGGTTTTATTTGAGGAATAAAAGATTATTAGTTTTCACTAGAAGTATTCGCTTGTACTATAATACGGTTTAAGAGACCAATTCTCGCATTTCAGACATCAAATGAAAAAATATTATTTATTAATAATTTTAAATTGCCAATTTACTGTTATTTTTTAACTAATTCTTTGAATGTTTTAAAATGAGTGTAATCAGTTTTTAAAGTTTTTAATCGATGTTCTTTCTATTACAATGGGTATAAATCTATGGTTTGATCCACAGATTTCTGAACATTGTCCATAGAATAATCCTGCTCGATTAGAGTATAAAGTTATTTGATTAATTCCTCCAGGGGTGGCATGGTTAAACGTTGAGTGATAGGTTGTTTGTCAACCTAGCAGAGGCGCTGCCGACATTTATAAAAAAATAGTAGTTAGTTTAATGCAAATGTGCGTACTTGTTAAACAATATGGCTCCACATTCACGCGAAGTTTCATTGAGTAGTTTGCTTGTAAGTAACTATAGCAGCTTTAGCAAGCCAGAGAGTCTCTAGGAACATAGAGGCATGAAGGCACAGGTAACAGTGGCTATCGCTTTAATTGCAGGTCAACGGTCCCCAAGAAAAATGTCAACAGGCAGAGTGAACTATCCCACTGTGGCAAGGTATCCTCCTCCCCTGTAATTACGAAAAGTAGAAAGAGATATTATACGAGCAGAAGCGACAGGCTGGCGTGTCCGCCATAAAGAAAGATTACACCGCTGGTCCTGGTACCCTGTGACAATGTAATCCCTCATCGTGCTCTAATAACACGTTCTTCCGCTCGTAATACCGCCGGCACCAAGGATCACCGTGGCCCGATACACGCGCGACACGCGATTACGATGCAAACGACACGGGACAAACGTCTTCGGCCGGCGCGGCGAGTGCACGCGCGCCGAGCGAGCGCTGCGAAATGCCCGCGCGGTGGAATCGGCGGCGCACGGGATCGTGTCGCGCTGGACGAGATATCAGAGGGACGTTATCTGGCAATTAGTATCGCGCGGAGGGCGGCAGGTGAGAGGGAGCCGCTTTTCCTCAGGAAACAGCTGCCACCCACCTTTTGCGCCTCGCTTTTACAGAGATATCAACAATACCGGGACAGGCCCAGCGTCCCTTCGATCGTGACTGCTTGACTAATGCCTGCCGGTACCGAGATACCCAGGCGGCTGCCCAATAACGTCTATAAACTAATAATTCAGCAGCTCCCCCCTCAAGATTCCGATCTGTAGAATAAATTAACGAACGGGTTGCGTTACGGCGTAGTTGAAGAGTTGCTTGGTCATTGGTGATCTATGGAGCTTTTCGCTCGGGCCTTCTCAGGTTCACTGTGTTGTGGATTGTGTTGAAGTATTGCGACTTGCAAGTAGCAGTAAGTGAGCGATGAAGATGGCGGTGTTGAAGAAGATAAGGGAGGAATCATACTATTATTATAAAGCTACAGCTTTTGTTTGTATGCTCACATTATGTAATACAGGCGTAATTGCCAGGCTGTGGAGTCGGAGTGTTATACCAACGCCACTTAAATTTATTTTTCTATAGTTTTAGTCATTCGTTTATAAATAGTAGGGGAGACCGGGGCAAAGCGAACCCCGGGGTAAAATGAGCTTCCTTAATTTATTCTTTAACAATAGAATATATTTAGAAATTTTGGTGACGTAATAAATGTATGTAATACGACAATGATAATTATGCACATTCAGGTATCGAAAAATGGAAATTCATTTAAAAAATTAAAAATGAAGTTTTAGAGACTTCCAATTGTTTTTTTTTCAATTTAGCTTTTTGGATAAATGAGTCTTAAATGTGTTATTTTAACTCCATTTTTTTCTGCGTGTTTATAACAAGCTTATAAACATACATGTACACGCGTTTGAGAAAACATTGATCCTAAGATTATTAAATAATTCATTTTCCACTGAGTACACATTCGGGGCAAAGTGACCGGGGTAAACTGAGCTGCAAAGAAAAGATGCGCGAGTGATATCTAAATTTATTTAGATATTATAAGTACGTATTTTATTAAAAATTATGTGTGTATTTGTTTTAGTTATAATATGTCAGACTGTTCGTGTAAACAAAGTTCCTTTAAAAACACATTTTCAGAAGAAAATGAGTCTAGGTTAGTAACACAAAGTACAAAGTTACAAAGTACAAATTATTAACATTAAGCTTGTATTAATGAAATATATTTAAAAAAAAAATAGTTTAAATAGTTTATTACAATTGTAATTGTCAGATGTAACTGTGGGGCAATTACAATCACAATTATTGTAATCGTGCAAGGCAATTACGATTACAATTACAATTAACAAATAGTGGTTGCTGCGAAAACAATAGCATTTTTAAAGGTGCTGTTATAGATACCGAATTGTTACAATCAACGTATAACCGAATTATTGCAGAAAATACATGCCGAGTATATTGCAAACACATCACTCGGATTATACTCAGTTAAACACAATTCTAATCATTTATAAATTTAATAAATCAAACGCACAGTACGTGCACTTTAAAATATTTCAAATTTAGTAGTGTCTCGACTCGCTTCTATGGAGAAAATTTTAATAACTTTAGTTATTATACCAAAACATAATATAATAACCTGTTAAAGTGTCCCTCAACTGAATACAAAAACCATTACACAAAAATATGCATGTACTTTCTGAAATAAATTCCCAAATTATCGATTCTTTTTCTACCCCCTGACGGTAGGTAACCCCTTAAGGCATTTTATCCTGTAAAGGAAATACCTATTCCCATAATTTCTATCTCTTTTTATCGCTGTTAAACGAGGACCATCTGCATCAAGTGAATAGGTACCTATACCCGAAATATCAGTGACGAATCCTAGTGTGCACCCCGAACGAACACGATCCAAGATTCTGATTTTGATGGAAATATTTCAGTTGGTCAGGGAAGAATTTCGAAACGGCTTTCTGGGATGGAAGAATTATCGATCCTGGTGGTCGAAGCAGCAACAAAATTGCGCGACCTCGAGATATCGTATGCAAAGCGGAAACTCGCGATGGTCGATCGGTGAACCGGTATTCACGAAAGCGAGCAGGGAGCAAGTACCGACCGTTCGCGATGTCCGCCTCGATAAGTGCGACAAATCGCGCGTAATAGTGTGCGTGCCCCGGTGGTTACGCGGCGGAGGAAAAAAAGGGATGATCCCTAAGATCACATCCAACGCTCGATCGAGTCAAACCGAGGAACCACTCGATGGAACGCCAGTGCAGGAATCGAAGAGGAATCAAAGAAACCTACCGGAACTCATACGAAAACGAGACCAGCACAAATCAATTTATCAAGCGCAAAGTTTCCACCTAAGAGTACAATATCTGTAAAACTGAATAGCTGCGACAAACGACAGAGATTCCCCCGAATCGACCCATAAAAACACCAGTTGCGAGCATCCGCGCCCGAGGAGCACTCGCCTGGAGCCATCAAGCTCGAGGCGCGTGAACGACTAAAAAATTGCATCGAACCCCCTCTGCGAGCGCGCCACCATAAACAGCCTCTCTATATATCGCGCTCTCAATATCGCGTCCCGCAATAAACGCAGTGACAAATGCGTCGAAACCGCGATCATAGGCGCGCGGCGCTCACCCCTCGAGGCAGCGGCTCGAAAGGGGTTGGCGTTGCCGAGGCGAGGGGCGAGGGTTATTCAGCGAGCATCGACTCTAATTTATTTCACTTTAAAGTCCCCGCGTCTAGGTGGGCGAAAGTCAGGCGGCCGCGTCGCGTCGCCTCGCGTACAGCGGTCCGCACACGAGGAATAGGAAATGGCACGTATGGGGTAGCTGGCTCAGGGAGTCACCCTTCTCCGACTCCAATACCCTGCGACACGTGTGTCCTCGCGACAAGTGGCGCGACACCCTTCGCCTTCGCGCATGCTCGCACGCTCTCCCTCGTTCTTCCCACCCTGTCTCTGGCGCCGCCGATCTTTCACCCCTTTCCTATTCCGTCGTCCGCGGCCCTCCACTCTCGCCTTCTCTCTTTATACTTTCGGCGATATATTTTAAAGTAGCATTGTCCCGACACGCGGAGTCACCGCGCTTCGAGACAATATCGCGCCGCCGAGCCTCCTCCACCCCCAGTGGAAACCCTACCCTCCCTCGCCCCAACCCGGACGGCCGTGGATCTCGTCGCGTTCCCGTTGTCTCCGGCACCCAGGGTCCCTCCTCCGACCGTTCTTCCCTTCTTCGTCGCGCGGTACACCGTTCGGGAACGGGACAGCTGCCGGCCACCAATATCACGCACGCGTATATCACCGTTGAGGATTTTCAATTTTAATATTTTCCTACATCGGGGCCGCCTTTACGAGCAGCTAAATCATAACGGCCCTACCCGCCCGAGATTCCGACATTTTGTATTTCGACACCCTCGGATATTGGCTCCTATAACGCGGATCTCCTATAGTACGCCAGTTTTTTTTCTTTGGTAGGCGTTCGTGTACCTGTGTGCGTCGAAGGTAGCATGGCTTTTGAATACCTGAGCTGTGGGGGAAGGTAGTTTTGAGTTAAACTTGTAGGGTAGTAGAGAGGAGCAAGTTTGGGGATGAAGTTTGTGGTGTGAGTAAGGTGGGACAATGTGCTCTATAGATCAGGAGTAGGAGAGACCGGGGCTGGTTGCATCAAGGGGTAGGTTGACTGATTGTTAATAACTCGGCACCGACCTATGCTCTACTGCAGAAAGATTTACTGTAAAAAGAAGTTGTTACTACTATGGCATGCATTTATGTCCGCCATCGCGATCGCACGTTTTTTTAAACAGTTATCAGCGTTTGTCAAAAAATTGACTACGTAAGTAAATATTTTTTCTAAAAAAAATTATTTATCACGCTCTATGCAGTTAGAATAGAATACATGTTAAGGGACTGTTTTAAAGTTTGTTTATTAGACGGGCTATTGACACAGTATTTTTGTTTATACATAAATAATTGAAGGTTATATAGATTATTGAAGTCAAAGTGATCGGTCGGGGCTGGTTGACTGATAACGTTAATAAGGTTTAAATTGTTATTTTATTATTCAGAAAGCGATTTTTATTTTTTGTCTAAATTTCACTATGTTATAAATACATTGTAATTTATGTTTATGTTGCAAAAATGTTCAGTTTATTATTAAAACATGAAAGAAAAAAATATTTTATAACGAAACAACTCTTGTGACATTGTGTTATTTCATTACCACTGAGATAAGTTGCTAATAACATTTTCTTAACTGATTGTACCTATAGTCAACCTACCCCATACTTAAAGTGACCAGACGTCCCGCATTGTGCGGGACAATCCCGCATTTGGGCCGTTTGTCCCGCACTGAAAAGTGTCCCGCAAAGTGTCCCGGATTGGACATGTAACCTTTTACATTTTCGCATTGGCATAAAGTTACTGTTTCCTCTACTTTCTTTGTTGTGAAAAAAGAAATATTTTTAATTTCGTTTCAATGTATCACTTTATAATCACAAGTATGTATTTTTAAATATATTGTAAATGCTTTAATAAACTACGGAAAAGATCTCACGCATCTGTTAACCCATTTTTTTGCTTGCTTGTCCCGCATTGGAACAGAAAATATCTGGTCACTTTACCCATACTGTAAGTCAACCAACCCCGATTATGGGGCTGGTTGACCAGCATGCAAGGTGTTATAAAAACATTAAAATACCTTAATTGTCGTAACATTGAGTCAACTTTAATAATTTAATCAAATAGCCGAATGTCTGCCCTATGAAATATACTAACCGGTTTAATGATATTTCGACTACATAATTTATTAAAAATAAAAAACTGAGAAACTGGCCCAACAACCAGTCCGCGGTCTTCCCTACCTATTTTTGCATCGCTCTAATATTTAGCGCGTATTCACCTCCGCCTCATTTAATACTAGCATTGGGAAAACACTATTGCGAAATTGTTATAAGCATACAGTGCTCGATATCTAACTACCTGCTGCAATAAATACCTACTTTAAATACTGTAAATTTCAGTCACACTTCTGTTCCTTTCGATTGAAAATTCGATGCTGCTCCTTTCTGTGACACATAAAAGAGTCGCCACGTAAACCAACCCTTCCTCACAGATTCTGATCGCTTCAGAAGAATCACCCCGTGTAGCCCAAGTACCACAACACGTTTCCTGTACCGAAGCCCCGGTTGCCATTTGTTATCCGTCGCTAATAAGCCGCCCGCGACTTTCCTGATCCCAATCGCGACGTGAGACGCGTTCGAAATGGGTCACCCAGTGTACGGGCGACAGATTCCGCCGGTGTCTCGGAGGTCCCAGCTTGTGGGATCGCCATTGTCGTTGGCTGTCGTACGCCCGGCGAGGATGCAGGCGCCACACGGGCGGCTTACGGTCCCCGTGGGGAGCGGGCACCGTTTTTTGCTGGGATTAAATGCGAGCCGATGCCGCGATAAGCCGTAGAAAACTACGGTGGAAGCGGTACCGCTGACAGATTACGCTCGTGACCGCGATCCACCGGTCTGCGAGCGTATCCCGCGCGTTCTGCGACTATGTAGTCCTCTAAAACGCCGCCGGACCGTGCCCGCGGCAAGAAATACCGCGACGAATTTCCGCTGATGTGTCTATCGGCGGGCAAACGAGGCTACCACGGAGGAACCCGGTTTGGGGAAGATCGAAGATCAGTCGCGATGTTTACTATTTACTCGATTCGTGAAATCTTGTGCGCTGTGTTGGGGTAGTTGAGTGGGGATGTCTGAAGAAGTCGTGTTCACAAGTGTATTTTTGAGTTTTGCGGGGATCCAAAGTAGTTGAAGAGTACCGATGATCTTCTTCAAGGAAACTACTTACAATTAGGAACCTTTACTCGAGGTACTAATTAAGTGTATTCGAAGTACTTTAATGTTTTAACTTTTAACCCTAGAATGGATATGTTGGCTCTGAACTTATGAATGCATATAGGGGTTTTGTTAGCCACCCTAAATATATTTTTCTTTAAATACAACTCCGATGAAAAATAAAGTTTACTTAAACTGTGACGCAATGTTATACAAAATAATTTTTACATGCGTTACGTATGACTTAGTGCAGAAATATTGTATGTCCACTTTTTGTGAAATTTGAGCTGACTGTCTCTTTGTGCTGTATGAAAATCACATTTATATCTACTTCATAAATTAGTGAAAAATAATATTTTTCTTCGTTGCACCTATGTCCCTGAATCTTATGTGAGTACCATTGCATGTATAGGTCTGTTTTTCTCGAAAACGCTAAAATATTTGTGCGCCAAGCCATCGCACAGTGTAACGAGTGTATAAGCAAAAAAAATCAAATTCAATTTTCCTTTAAGATACAGTTATTTACGTGTGATTGATATGTTAATCATATTTATACGCAAAACAATTAATTTTTAACAAAATAATCCAGTAAAATATATTTTTGAACATAATAAAAGTAAAACAAACAAAATAAATCTTTTTTTAAATACATTTAAACACAAATTAAGAATAAACATGAAATACCTATAAAAAATATAAAATTACCTATTTCAAATAATTCGTATTGATAATAAATTTTAAATTAATCTTATTATACATCTTCGTCTCTGTCCGTTGAATCTGAAGGAATTCAAAGCTCAGTGTCTTTTAAAAATAAATATTCTAGCACAGATTTGTCTAGTTTTTTCATTTTATTATGTGGGAGCACTCGGGAGCAGATACAATTTATACCAAATCAAAGGCGATAAAAAGAACTAATTGTAGTAAAAAAATGAAAGAACCGATATGTTTCGTTTTTTTTTAAGTCTCTCCAGAATTTAGAAGATGCGACAAAAACAGTATTAATTTGAGCCACTGGTACGTATCCATATCTTTAAATGCAAGAATTTTTAATTAATAAAACGAAAGAAGGATATATTTTGCTCATTTTTTTAAAAAAAGAAGAGAACTCATAAACACAATAAAAATGCAGTGGGTAAATATTTCCTATGCTAAAAAACTCCAATTTTTGCTTTTTGAACACGTGCCGCGACACTGTGCATCGGTATGTTCATTGCAAACATGTTTCCAGCACGTACAATATGAAGTTTTGTATTCTTTATGACGGAAAAAATAGCGACAATTTTAGAAAGTGCTGCGCAGCACCCCTGTATCCATTCTAGGGTTAAGAATCCAAGGGTATGTAAAGCGGCCTGTAGTATATTCAATATTGCACAATATATTGACCGCGTGGGACATTCAGCATGAATATTGTGCAATATGCAGTACAATAATATTGAAATATTTAAAGAAAGTGTCCCCATACGTAACAAGATCACCTATCAATTAGAGCTATTACTTTTTGACTCGTCGCACAGTGGGACGAATCGCCAATTTAGGTGGAAAAAATTGAAGTCATCAATATTTATAAGAATCGATATGTTGGCTCAAAAATGTCTAATTACAGCAAATCCAGCATATTATCTTTTTAATGTACACCGTTTTCGAAAATCGGTTCGTTCAAGTTCATACGTTTGAAGGCAAAAGTCAATCCTGAGGAAATTGCTTCGAAATTAGAGCTTTTTTCGCATTAAGGTAAGTATAATATTTAAAAAGCTTTTTATATTATAAAAATTTAATACATATTCTTAATTTAGCATATTTTGGTTACTTGGAAAAACCTCTATTAATGGTAGATATGGGGCATTGACTATGCAAAATTTACAAGGTCTTTTTTTTTAAAACTTAATTACTAACCAATGCCACAACATGCCACTGTAATTCCATTATAATTCGTAAGGTTACTACGGATAGTTTCGATTTATGCTAATTTGAACTGCTAATATGTGCTAATGGATTGAAAATATAATTATATGCAAAAGTATCACAAGTTAATTCGCGGAGCGTTTCTTTTTAATATTACTTGCGCACCACCAGGAATTGAATCCCTGCCTTCAAATTATTTTCAGATCTTTGGATAACACAATACAAGTGTTTGAAGCAACTTGAAAATCTGGATTAATTCTTTGCGATCGGTCTAACCTCACATGAACATAAACATTTGCGAGTCTATACGAGCTTTGCATTAAAACACTTAACAGTAAAATTGGTGGCATTTGATACTCATATTAGTTCTTCAATTGACATTTGCATTTATTTTGTCGAATTAAAAAATTTATATTTGTGGTTTTGACCATAAAATCGCGAAATTTCCTCACCGTGCGACGAGTCAAAAAGTAATAGTTCTACTATCAATCTCCTAAAAATCACCTATAGGTACCTCAAATCATTCCAAAATCGATGCAACTTTGCCCAGCCAGATCGATTTATTCCGAAAACGTGAAAGTGACAAGATGCTCGCGTCCGGTGCCGCGCGAGAAGCACACCCGTAAGAAATGCAGAAAGTTACAACCTTGCGCACCTCGATCCGCAGAAAAAGCGAACACGTTCGAGCGGCGGGAAGCGCCGCGCCAGATGCCGGGGGGGTAATTGAAAGGATAAAAAATATCGGGCGTGGAATTCGTTCAATTTGGAACGGTTACACGGAACGAGCAGGATATTACACGGTGTAGAATCGCGGCGTCCGACCGAGAAAGATACGCGACTTAGGATTCTGCGGGAAGGGACCACGGCTCCGGCGTTCCCCACGTTTTTCCCTCTTTTTCATTTGCCGGAGTATTAAGCAAGACCCCGCCGCTGGTGGTGGTGGTGGGATAAGCCGTAGAAAACTACGGCGAGAGTGGTGGCTGTGACAGATTACGCCGTGCCACGATTCACCGTCTGCTGCTCCAAAGCCGCTGGCAAGGAACAAAAAAAAAAAAAAAGGAGAGGCGAGCTGGATGGAGGATGGATCCATTCCGGAGTGGATTAGCCGGTCCGCGTTGTTGGTACCTACACGGATACACGCGTATTTATTAAATCGAGCACTAATCCCTGAAAACAGAGAGTCCGGTGGATACGAGGGGGACAAGAGTCGTGTTTTAAAAGAGTCCTCGCTACTTGATCTCCGACTGTTAATACGAGGGCCGTAAATGGCCCCAGGCACGCGTGGATAATTATTTTGCCACGCTGCTTACGCTACGCGGGGACATTTCTCTTGGATATTGAGATTTACGAGATTAGTGGTGTTTCTCGATGACAGAGACATGCTTCCGCTATGAGAAGTTTCGTAAAGGTTGACTTTTACAGGTAACGGCTGCGTTACCTGGCCTCTGGGACCTGTTCCGTCACCTTCGAATCAATTAACCGACCAGCAGGGGGTACTGTTCGATTCACCTCAACGGCCACATTTGTCGTCTCGCCTCGCTGCTTTCAGCCTCACCGAAATTAAGCGCCCTATCTGATGATATTTGTTATATTCGCGAGAAAAATTTGTTGACAGAGGAGGGGCGCGAAGGGGGTACGAAGGTGTCACGGTGCCGACAGGCCAGATCGGGTTACGCCGCGGAAATAAATGAGCCTGCCGCGGCAGGGTACGATAGGCAGTCGCACGAATGTGCTTTGGAAGCGTATAAGATTCACCGGCGGGCGAATATGATCGCGATTAGATGCGATCTGAGGCCATTACGCGGCTGATCGCCTTAATTGCCGTCTCTGGTGTGGGGTGAGAAGTGGGGAGGAATTTTATGCGACGCTGTAAAACTCTTAATAAACGGGTTCGTGGAAGGGAAAACGGAAGAGGGAGCAACAACGATGGCAGGGGATGTGCAACGTGGTTGAACAGATATTACAAATGTGTAATTGAAATTTTAAGATGGTGTTATGTGCTGTCTATGTTTGCAATGAGTTGCAAAAATTATTTAGAGTCGCTAATGATTCCACTGTCCTATCAAAGGGTACAAGGTGCGTGTCGCAGTAGATGCACCCTGTATCCAACAACCAAAATGGGTACACACTGTATAATGAGTCCCCAAAGCAGGAGCAGGATCAGTTCTATAAACCCGTTGATACGAGCAGTTGGTATTTTACAAGTTATTAGTAATTCTCGCGCAGCAGAGTGTGTGAGGATTGTCTTGTCATTCTTGATGTTAACCCTTAACTGGTATCCTGGGGTTGTTCATGACCCCAGGCACGCGAAGTTCGATAAAAAATTTTCAAAAAATAGACCCCAAATAAAAAAAGACAGAAATTTGTAAAGTCGACATTAGATCAACCTCTATATTTTGTTCTTAGGTAATGTATAAAATAATAGAAACGTAGAAAGATAAACAATTATTTACAAACTTAGACAACTGAATTTCAAATTGTTTTTTTTGTCTAAGTTTGTAAACTTAGACAACCGAATTTCAAATTGTTTTTATAATAATTGTTTATCTTTCTACGTTTCTATTATTTTATACATTACCTAAGAACAAAATATAGAAGTTGATCTAATGTCGACTTTACAAATTTCTGTGTCTTTTTTTATTTGGGGTCTGCCACGACCCCAGTATACCAGTCACGTTTGCCAATAACAGTATATCAGTTAAGGGTTAAGTGTATTCTATAGTTTAAGTTTTATTGCTATAAGAAAGTGTAATTAGTGAACCCGAGGGTTTTCACTGTACTTCACCTCATAACAATGCCGACGACTTTTTAATTGGTACTTATATGTATCTGGGTTAGGTCAGGCTTTTAATTGGTACCTATATAGTAACACTTGTGTGTTCATTCTGATTACCCACTTCACTCCCTGGAAAACACGTTGAATCTCTATGAGGGAGGAACGTTCGTTAAATTTCCCTAAACTATTGTCCTGATATTCCACTATTGCTTACTCCTGGACTCATACAAATCCTTCGCGTTCGGACAAATACCGCGTCCACGGCATAATAGCCCCCAAATTGGGCCCCAAATTTTCAAGCACCAATTTTTTCGTACATCCTATTCATCCATCCGCCTAGATCGTCTGCGGTGGTTCAGCGGTGTTTGTCGCGAGCCGCTAACGAGCAAGCTCCTCTCCCTCCCCCGCCCTTTCTCTCTGTTCGCTGTGGCTGCTCTTTTCTGCCCTCCTTCTTTCCCTCGCGAAGGGGCACTCCAGCTTATATAAGTCTTATAAAGAGCAAAACGGCGGACCACACACATCCGATCCTATCTGCAGACTTCTCCGCGCGCTGGGCCTGCCCTCCCCTCTCTTTCCTTCCTTCCTGCCGCGAGTACCGGGCCCCGTCGCGTCTCCTCTCCTCCTCCACGGCACGGGAGACGCGCGCCGCGCTCGTAGCTCGCTTAAATGCGCGTCCTGCGCTCCTTTCGCACGGCGGCCGCTTAGAGATTACGGTAGATACCGTCGCGATACTCGGCTGCGATTTATTTCCAACGGGGCCCGCGGGATACCTCGCTGTCCGTTTATCGATCACCCTGTTGCCTAGGTGGCCGCTTAGCGTTATTAGCCACGTCGCTGCCCTTACGCCGCCCTATCGCTCACACCCCCGATGGGTGTTAACTAGTTGCATTCCAAATATACCTTTAAATTACAAGTGGTCTCTGGCGTTTTACTTGGACCAGGATCTTGAGGCGAATTAAGGTTGAAGTTAGTGATGTTAAGTGCTGATTTTCTTTGGCAAGAATGATTCATATGATGTGACACCTAAATGATTGGGATTCTGAGAGATGGGAAAACGAATTGAGTACTACCTGCCACGCAGGTCAGAGTTGGGCTTTCATAATTTGGAGAAGTTTCAGTTGGGAATGGTGATAGATATGTCTAGGAGCTGGAGTGCAGAATTACTTAGTTGAAGGTAGAATAAAAATTTAGGGTGTAGTGTATTTAAGACAATGTCAGCTATATACAGTAGCATCAGAAAGTAAGTTGACACTCTTTAAAATCACATACCTTTTTTAAAATTGGTCCAAACGACTTGAGATTTTTTTTTAGAAGCTAGGGGAATTAGTTTTGTTATCGGTCAACGTTGCTCTGAGCTATAAACGCTTAAAGATCGCAGAATAAGGTCGAAAATCGCGAAATTCCCGAGATCACCGATTTTCGCCCTTATTCTGCGATCTTTAAGCGTTTATAGCTCAGATCAACGTTAATCGATTTAGATGAAAATTTCAGAATGTATACAATTTACTTCAATCTACAAACGGTTTTTTTTTAATTTTTCATTACAGGAAAAAAAATGAGAAAAACGACCTTCATTATTTTTATCGCTATTCCGACCAGCTGCATTTTTTTTTTCAAAACGACGAAACACGTCACCTAGAAAACTAATCCTACTAGCTTCTAAAAAAACTCAAGTCGTTTGGACAAATTTTAAGAATGTTATACGATTTTAAAGGGTGTCAACTTATTTTCCGATGCGACTGTACGTAGAAAATACATAGCTTTCGTGTGTTTATAATAATAATTCTCCTTCGGTAGAAGGAAGAAGTTTTCCAATATTCAGACGCCGATGAATCAGAAATGCCCGTTCGTTATTCGCGAAATACTTGCAACGGGCAGATTGCCTGATTTCATTAGTGAATTGCGCGTAGCACTGTCGGCGATTTCCATGTGAGAAATTAAACAGTCAAAGCAAAAACTTACCCCGTTCTGCGAGCAGCAGGATCACAGCAGGCACGGAAACAAAAGAACAAAGCAATCAGAATTTGAGTTTCGCTTTATTGACAATGTTAGGCCGATAAATTCTAAAATATTTGATCGCGTATATCTGGATCGAGCGATATTATGCGGGTCGTAAACTTATTCCCTGCTGTCGAGGTGGCGCCATATGGCACTAAAAAATCCATTCGCCCCCTCTATACGCCTATCTTTGCATAAAATTTTTGCCGAATGGTATACTGATCCCCTAACCCTACATGGCGACAATTAAACTTTAACTACCTACCTGTATGTTCCTCAGTAAGAAACAAATTAATTAAACGAGTTGCTCCAAAAATCATCTATTTTAAAGCCAATCAACTTTCTTACAGTACAACCAGAGATGGGCAAAGATAATATCTAGATATATTCGAATAAAAGATACTTTACGTTTATTCGTTATTCGCAGCTTTGTATAACACGATTTATCTTCATTCGAAACATCACGGATAAATAAATTTATTCGAAGTGAATTTATTCGACGGGTGAAAGATACTTTTTTTATTCGAAGTGAATTTAGTCGAAAGATAATTTCTGTCTTCGAGGATCTTTTATTCGAACTGTCGAATAAGGTTTTCATCTTTGTCCGTAGTTTGTACGACTTTTATTCGAAGACTTGAGCTATTCGGCGGCGGCTTTTGATTTTGATTCGAGCCTCGGCTGGAGAGCCATACAATCTTGCTTGCGGTGGATTATATTTATATTAATAGGATGTATGTTTTACAAAAGATATTGTGATTTTGTGTTCCCGTTTATTTGCATTTTCTAGTAAACAAATGTAAGAAACATCGTCATTTTTCACAATCTATCTAAAGTTAACCAATAAATAAATTAATGTCCATTAAACTTCCAAAACCCTAGCTTTTTTATAGTATTCGAAACTTTTCCGACAAAGACTTTTCCGATTTTTAGAATTTATGGATTGTTATTAAAGTTGCGAGATCCATTCGATTGAAAAGAGTTCAAACACGGTATAAATTGGATTATTTCTAGAACTATAAATAATTAAATACGAATGTAACATTTCTAATGTAATAATGCTAAAAATAATCCGATTTATACCGTATTTAAATTCAGTTCCATCTAATAAATCTCAACAGTACCTATGTTACTGAAACGTTCATGCCGATTCGATAGAAAATGTGAAAGTGTTACATACATCCTATTAATATAAATATAATCCACCGCAAGCAAGATTGTATGGCTCTCCAGCCGAGGCTCGAATCAAAATCAAAAGCCGCCGCCGAACAGCTCAAGTCTGAGGACCTCAGCTCGAGGCGAGATCGCGCGTCAAAAGTTATTCGAAGTCTTCGAATGAAAGTCGAACAAACTACGGACAAAGATGAAAATCTTATTCGACAGTTCGAATAAAAGATCCTCGAAGACAGAAATTATCTTTCGACTAAATTCACTTCGAATAAAAAATAAATTTATTTATCCGTGATGTTTCGAATGAAGATAAATCGTGTTATTCAAAGCTGTGAATAACGAATAAACGTAAACTGTGTTATTCGAAGATTCGAATAACGCATAAAGTATCTTTTATTCGACACGTTATTTAAATAATTTTTTATCTAGATAATGCCCATCTCTGAGTACAACTTCCAGATAATGGACATAGTTGCACAGTATTCAAAGCACATTGCAATTTAAGCAACGTCGAACTAAATAATTCGAAAGACTCACCGTAGTCTCGTTGACGCTCTTGATGTAGTCCTTGTAGGTCCCTGCGATCAGTTTCACGATGTTCTCGTCCCCGTGTTTCGCTGCCCAGTGCAAAGCCGTCTGAAACACACGAAACAATAATATTGTACAATAACTGAGCCTTTTAACCATTTAACCCCCGTAACTCACACTTATTTTCACATCCCCACACTTAGGTATCAACCACCCCTACCCAATTGTCTCCAAAGATCGGCTACTACTATTCTACTTCGCAAAGCAACAACAAAATTTCCTTAAAAACCTTGACCCAGTGATTGCCAACTTTTGGGTCGCAAAGTGTTTTCCGGGGGGTCGTCGCGTTTTTTTTTAAATATTATTAACTTGGAATTACATTCCGAAATACCTATTTTTAATGTGTTTTATTTACCTTATTAAATGTACCCTCCCTTATATAGGGAGTCGCAGGTTATTTGAATATCACAAAAGGGGATCGCGAGTGAAAAAAAATTGGGAAACACTGCCTTAACCTTGTCCTGTCCTACCCCGAAATGGAAATACAGCTTGGAACTTAGCGCGGTGTATGTGAGACTCGAAAGCGAAGTGCGGGGGTTAAATCACCCCGACGCGCAGGAACAGAATGATCAAGTCCGGGGGATTATTCAGGTATGAAAGGAAAGAGCTCGTCGGGGCGGGGGGAGGGGAGAAAGAAACGTAAAAGTACACCTCCGACGGAAATTTACGAGGTCCTCGCGGCGCCCCACCATACACGGATATTCTAGAAAAATCGTGACGGTGGCCCCGGTTGTAGACACGACGCGAGCAGCTGTAGCGGTAGTATTTTCAGAGTGGCTGGCTCTGAAATATTCGCGAATTAAGCAACGGCACCCGGCTACGTCAACCGGAACGAGCTGGATGAATGGCGACGTCGGACAGCACTCGAGAAGCCGGGAGGAGGAGCACTTTGAGAGCAGTCGATCACCGGTAGGGACACGGGAGAGGGGACGAACGCAACGCGGTCGAAACACGCCAGAAAGACCAACTCGAGGATCGGGGGCTCGAATTACTTGGAGGATCCCGTCGACGATGGCCACCGGGGGGGAGGAAGGAAAAATCTCTCACCGGAACTGGCGCGACCTGCTTGGATTCTTGGCTCTGGTTCAGACCGACGGTGACGCGATGGGGAAGGTTCGGAGGAAGTCCATCGATCGCACCTCACGAGCGGACGCATCGCGTGGATAAGGATTCGATTCTAGGGGACGAGGAGAAAGTTTCCGTCGAGAGTCTTTGTAGGACGACTTCAAGGACGAGGCTCGTTCTTTAACCTGCGCTTGGAGGATACAGGATTAAACCTGACCCACCCCAAGAATCAAACATACATCGTCGATGATAGTGCAAAACCGCGTATGAGCAGTTTGTAAGTACCGCGCTTCTGCATTTTACCGATTTTACAGGAGGAAGAAAAAACTTAGTATTTCAGCCATTTTAAGGGGGTTTTCTTTGACTGAACTTTTTTGGGTCAGTTTTAGCACGCCTTGTAATAAATATTAACATCGATTCATCATAAAAATGCTTAATTGCTGTGTAAAGTCACTTTCACGCACCAAACGTGCCGTCACTTCACCTGATTTCTCTGTAGTTGCGCGGTTTTGCCGCCAACTTGCTAAGAGAGACAGATTCACGGCATCCTTGAACCTGCTGGTTCCGTTGGTAAAAAGGCGGCTTCCTACAGGCTATTTCACATGGCGTGACTTTTAAAAATAGCGAAACAGCGCTTGGCAACCGTGGGCACGAAATCTCAATTTTGCTACTTTTGCAGATACGCGGTATTTACAAACTGTAATTGTGTTATTTATTAGTATCACTTCTTGGAGGATACGAGGACTTCGGATTATAACGAGATTAGATTCCAATATGAAGTTATGGGTCAAAATGGACCCTGCATGCAACGTGCGATGAACCTGTTAGACATTTAAGGGTTAATTTCATTCGAATCGTTTGTCACTCCTGTATCCCGTTGGATGGAACGAAGCGACAGGAGTAAAAATAGCTGGCAAGTAAAACGTAAAGACCGTGTTTTTAAATGCAAAATGCCGGGTGTACGGTGGTTGAAGTGACGGGCTAGGCTCGTTTTAAACGTTCAGTTATATTCGCGCTGGCTCGCTTTGACGCTGAGCTGTTCAAATGCCCGGCTATTTCCATATAGCGAGTTATCCAGAGGACGGATTATTCCCAGCATATATACATATACGTTATTATTCTTTGTAAGTCACCGTGACGGCTCGTAAATTTAATGGCCACAGCGGCAGGGTCTCGCGGAAACGCGCGGGCACGCTTAATATCACTTTCGCGCGTACTTTGTGCCATCAGGCAGCGCGCGCCCTATTAACGGCGACACGCGATGGGGCTTGTCGAATCACGTTCCCCGTTTCACGCGGTTCCATTAAATCGAGCACACTCGTAGACACTGGCCCATGATTTTCGAATATACAGTACGAAGGATAAGATTCGGCGTTTTTAGATTAACCGTGGATCTTGCGGGAGGAAGATTCACGGGGGTTGGTGGTGACACTCTAGTCACCTATATAGGGGAGACCGGGGCAAAGTAACGCGAAAAAAGTTTGGAGTCCAGTAAAATTTTTCCCCTTCAATAAGAATGTGTGGAAATAGATTTATAATATAATTTGAATATTAGTATTGATAAATGAGGAATAGCAATACTTAAAATAAACTTAAAGTATATTAAAATTCAACTTGAAAAGAAAATGCCAAAACGACCACTTTACCCCATGTATTAAAGTGAGCTACTATATGGGGTAAAGTGAGCTGAAATAAAATACGAGTTTTAATTAAGGATATAGGTAATTATTAACCCCTTGCGCTGGAGTGACGTGTGTAGCACGTCAGTTTCTGTTTTTTTTTTAATCGTGGTTTTCAAAAACTGTGGGAGATTTTTCATTTTTTTGAGATTAGATTCTGTTCCATCGCGCCGTGTAGTTTTCCAGCTAGCTGACTGGTTAGGTTATTGCGCACATCACTCGCGTATTTTCTCTTTGCAGCTCAGTTTACCCCGACCACTTTGTCCGAAATGTGTACTCAGTGGAAAATTAATTCTTTAATAATCTTAGGATTAATGTTTTCTCAAACGCGTGTACATGTATGTTTATAAGCTTGTTATAAACACGCAGAAAAAATTTGGAGTTAAAATAACACATTTAAGACTCATTTATCCAAAAAGCCAAATTGAAAAAAAAAACAATTGGAAGTCTCTAAAACTCATATTTTTAATTTTTTAAATGAATTTCCATTTTTCGATAGCTGAATGTGCATAATTATCATTGTCGTATTACATACATTTATTACGTCACCAAAATTTCTAAATATATTCTATTGTTAAAGAATAAATTAAGGAAGCTCATTTTACCCCGGGGTTCAGTTTGCCCCGATCTCCCCTACCTAGTTGTTACCCAAAGTATCGTAAACAAAATAATGTATGTTAAATAACGTACCTAATTGAAATAAGGGTCAAAGCTCTATATCTACCTATATCTTTCACGTATGTAAGCTTTGTGTATGTTTCGGTGGGCCGGAGATGCTCGACAGAGCTCGGGACTTGACAAGTTGCATGGGATACCCATATACTTATACGGAGAAACAGTTGGACTCATAATTATATAAATGACTGCACTAACGGTTCGTGAGTGGACTACTAATTGGGGATCTTGAGATATAAAATCTACAAGTGCAGATCTTCTGTAGGAATCTGTATTAAGATAATGTACGGAAGCACGAACATCTAATTGTTGATTCCCTATTTTTAGGTTACTGTAGCACGTGGGAAGGATGCAATAATTGCTTATGTAAATACTAATAAAATCCCTATTTTTAGACGAATCAACCTAGCGTTTTTGCTAAGCAAGGGAACCCCTTTTTAAACATATTATTAAACGTATTAGATCGAAATAACAAATGTACGTGTAACACCAAGATTTAATGTTCTAATTTTTACGAGAATATTGAAGAAAGAAGTTGAAGAAAGCACAACGAGAATCAAATCGTAGACATTTCAGACAACCGAACCACCCCGCCTAAGAACAACTAAACATAAAACATTAATAACCCACTTGATTATCAGTCCATAAATTATAAACTCGCGCGCAAACCGTTCAGGCAAACAACATAGCAACACAAAACCCTACAACCACTCCCCACGAAAAGAGAACAGCAGTTCTACAAAAGAAACCTGCTTCTGTGCACGAGGATAAACTCGCAACGAAACACTTTGTTTAAAAAACAGTTTGCAAGTAAGCAGGTTTAAGATTTTATCACTATCACCGCCCACGTATAGACAAGTAAAGCTTTCCTCTCCTTCTCTTCTTCTTCCGCTACACAACCATGAAGTAGCTAATGAGCATTCTGCAGCGCCCTCCCTACCTTCGCGAAAATCTGCAACAGTAGCAGCCGGCAGTGCTGGAAATAAATCTAAAACGAAAAGAGAAGAGCAACCGTTGGCGTAACAGCCAGGAAGAACCGTAACGCGGGATTATTCCGCGACGTGCAACGGAGGGTGGCCCCGCTAAGAGAGAAATATAGGATCCATGGGGTCGCGGATATAAGCAAGCGGCCGCGGTGCCCCCCACCGGCGCATGTATTTTAATTCCGTCAAGTCCGTGTCCCGCGGGTAGATTAAAAATAGTGTCCGGGTCTCCAGATTCGCGCGGACGTCATAGAAGCCAGCCGGACGTCCACCTGATACGCGCGGGGAGCCGCTACCGGCGTCTGCACGCCGGAGGGACGACAACTTGCAGGCCACCTCATTAGCGGCGGAAAAACTCATCCTAACGAGGCTACGTACCTAATGACGAGAACCACGCGCGCGCTCTCTACCTTTCGTGTATGCCTATTTACCCGCGCGCCCCTGTGTGCGGCTTCGCGTGGCCACCGTGGCCGCGCGCGTGTGCATGTGTGGCCACGTGTGGGGTGCACCTTGTGCGCCCACTGGGCCCCTATATGCACTGCTTCTACGGCAAATTAACGAGCGACGCACCGACAGGATATACGACCTCCTGGTTGATATTAGGGGCACGTGGCGCCAATAACGTTCCTCCGGCGGAATGCACTTGCCAAGGGGCTGTGGGATCGGGACCGAGATCCTTGCTGCTGGACAAATATCAGCAGCGATACGGAAGGGGCCCAGTTGCGCTTTCAGCGGAATATGTTTGTAGGTAGCTCGATCGAGAATCCTGGGAGATGGCTTCGCTACGACTGTATCAAAATTTCGCGAGCCGAGGGAATCGTTCCGATCCAGTTCCCGGTAGGAGCAAGGTCGAAGGACGCGAAGATCGTTGGGGATTACTCGAACTCAATCCGTTCAGTTTACTACTATCTCAACCCTTAACTGGTACACTGTTTTTTCAAACGTAACTGTTATCTCGGGGTCGTGACGGACCCCAAATAAAAAAGGACACAGAAATTTGTAAAGTCGACATTAGATCAACCTCTATGAATACCTATTTTGTTCGTAGGTAGTGTATAAAATAATAGATACGTAGAAAGTTAAACTATTATGATCAAATTAATTAGAAGTTCAGTTTACAAACTTAGACAACCAAATATTTTGCAGCGAACCTTGCGTGCTTGGGGTCATGACTGACCCCAGGATACCAGTTAAGGGTTAATATCCAAAAACATTCTTTCCACAAGTAATAAATATCCACCAGTGTAATCTCTCTTGCCAACAGGAACACAGACACCAGGAGCACCCTGCAAAGGCACACCCAAGAAGATATCACGACGAATGCTCGCCCAGCAACCGTATACGCAGAGCGAGCGACACGCGTGGAATCCGTAAATTCCCGCGGAACGAGCGCGCACTGGACAGAAGTATGATCGCGCGAGGGAACCGTGGAGGAAGAGGGTCGCAATGCATCCCGTTTACCTCGAATAAAGGAACGCGGGTACTAATCAGGATTAGGATGTCGGGATCGGCGGCAGAGGTGCAGAAGGGACGGGGTGAGGGGTGCCCCGCCTAATACGGTCCACTGCGGAAGATGCAAGAATCCGGGGGAAATTACACGAGCGGGTACAAAATGAATTTTTACGGTAGCCGCCGCGAGGGGCCATCAGCGGTACCGCCGAGGCTGGCGGCGGCCGTCTACTTGCAGGCGTGCTAACGAAGTTTTATGAAGCGCGATAGCGCCATACCTACGCCGTCCCGTGGACTTTGGCGCTCCTTAATTTGTGAATGCTGCGCGCACACACTGTGTCGGCCGCGCGGTGCCGCAAAAGAATGGTATGTCGGCCGACAACGTGATATATCTTCGGTCCTGTGCCCTGGACCTTCGGCGAGGCAGCCAGCCGGGGCACCGTGGGTATACGGTAGCCTCCGTCTTCGCGCTCTTTAGCGAGATTCTCGCTGGAACTCTCTCCGCGAGGCTACGTCACGCGTGAGAACCTTTAACGTCGAACGGGGGCCTTATCCAGTCACTTCTGGCCCCTTTTGTTCCGCGTGCGTCGCACGGGGTCGTGCCCCGCACCTGACTCTAACCTGTGCGCGGTTTTGTTCCCGGGATCATGGTTAATCGCGTTTCAACGGCACTGCGTGGGTTGTAATTTACTGCTTCTCCTATGGCAATTCGGCCTTGCGCGAGTTAACGATATGTAGGTGGTTACTAAGTAGTTTTGCGTATGAATGAGGGTGATTAAGTTGCAGCTGTGATCAGAGATGGGTCCGAGTTTAAGTCACCTGGTAGTCTATTTCCTTTTTCTAAATTTTAGTTCCGTGATTAGTTATCTGTAGGTATGCATACTTTGAGAAAAAGGCTAGGTACACCTTCGCGTATCTACTAAATCCCATGGCCCACATCCATGCTCTCTCTTCCCGAGTGGAGGTCACAGCATCACCATCCCAATTCCTCCTTAAGAGGTTATACTTAGAGTCAGGCGGCCGAAAAGAGGCGAATATTTGTGAATTTTTTTTGAAGAAACGGAAGCGTATATTTTTACAAATCTTTTTGCGCTTAAAAGAGCAACATTTAAAGAACATTTGGTATTTTTTTCGTTGAAAAATATTTACGTTTATAGTAAAGTAACAACCGACATCCAAGAAGCATTTTTAAAAATTTGGTTTTGCGGTGAGCACTGCCATTCGGAGCCAGATTATCTAAAAATAAAAAAACAAAAGAGAATTTGTTAGTATATTAATGTATCCTCAGGTTGGCGGAGAGAATTTTCGAAATATTAATTTCAAACAAAATGGCGGCTATTTAAAGTTGAAATCCTGATTTCTTGGTGCAAAAATCACGCGAAAAAATCAGGATTTCAACTTTAAACAGCCACCGTTCTGTTTTAATTTAATATTTCGGAAAATTATCTCCGCTAACCTGAGGATACATACTAAGGTGAATGTCCGAATTTCTGCTCGTTTAAGAGGTTACTCGTTAGAAAGGTGTAAAAAAATTGATTGTGATCAAAATTTGTAGAGTAATTGATTAATTCTTTAATAATAAATCAACCAGTCGAAAACTATTTAAGAAAGATATTTCAAGATGTTTAGCTACAAGAGAAATAGAGGTTCCAGCATATATTGAATTGTGAGGATATGTTGCTGAAATTTTGGTGAGCAGAAATGCGGACATGACGGTGATTCATTTGACCCTAAACCTAATCACCCGTTTCCTACTTAAAATAATAAAAAAATAGTAAAAAATCTAAGTCCAGAGCACAATACGGTATCTGTTTTTGTTGTTAAATAATAACTTTTACTTGAAAAACTATTCTCTGCCCAATTATCGAATACCAATAGTGACCCAGTTCCTTCCTCACCACAACCGGCTAAAACACATTCGAAAAATCACATGTCTCTCATTTTAAATGTCTCTCGTTGCTTATGCTGCACTTTGATAAGCCCCAAGCTCGTGGAACACTCGCGTAAATGTTCAAATAATTTAGAATTATTTTGTTGCAATTATAGTATAAACGTGACGCTTCTAATAATAAGAAAAATAAGCAATGGGGACATTCACCTAAACGAAATCTTTTTTGTTTTTCGATTTTAGATAATCCTGATGGTTTCGAATTGCAGTGCTCACCGCGAAACCAAATTTTTAAAAATGCTTCTTGGATGTCGGTTGTTACTGTATTATAAACGTAAATATTTTTCTACAAAAAAATTACCAAATGTTCCTTAAACGTCGCTCTTTTAAGCGCAAAAAGTTTTGTAAAAATATACGCTTCCGCTGCTTAAAAAAAAATTCACAAATATTCGCCTCCTTTCGGCCGCCTGACTAAGTATAACCCCTTAAGCATTCCCGCCAGCAACCCCGAACCGAAAAGCTGAGCGCGACGAATGGCCCAAGATATCAGTCCCGGATATCATAATCAAATCTCCGCCGGGATTAATTAGTACATCACGGCGGTTTCTCGCGACCCTCGTCCTTTCAGCTTCCCCCGTGGATGACCGCCGAAAGGAAACCGTCCCCTCTAGCGGGCCTGCAGCGTCCTCAGGGTCGACGCGGTGGACGCCGTATGTGTACGAAACTATGTAGCCGTGGGTATATAGTTGTCTCCTCGTGGGTACTGATTAAGCTAACCGGAGACTGCGGACGCTCGGAGCCTCGGCGAGCGGCACAGGACTCTGCAGCAGAGGGCAGCAAGGAGCCAGCAGCAGCAACAACGGCAGCAGCTACCGCGGGCTCTGATGTATGCGAGCGATACAGATATCTCCGGGAAGGAATTTGCGTTGAATTAGCGTATAATCGGCGGGCCGATCTGCTCATACGGAATCCGCGCGGTCCCGCTTACACGTGTCCCGAGAGCTGTATTCTCTGCGCGAACACAATATTTAGTGGCCGTCTTTTCTCTTCTTGGCCCTTTCCTCCCTTCGGTTCCCTTCGGCTCCCTCCGGCTCCCGTGGGACCCTGTCCTCGCTGGCTGGTATGCGCGTCCCCTTAAATCCGCGCCACTCCCGGCCCAAATTTTTTATCCACCGCTCCGCCACCCTGCGCCGTTCTCCTCGACGCGAACGCCCGGCCTCGTCAATTCCGCCGCGCTGATTAAGCCGCGCTATCGGCCAGATCGAAAGCCAGGAATCCAACCGCCATCCACGAGATGCTGGCTGAGAGAACCCGGGGATTACTCGGCTGGGATAAGGTAACGCGCGAGATCGGAGGATCCGAGGGCGATCGGGATGCTCGCGGGGGATGGAGGAGGGTACGCCGAGCGAAGACGCGCGTCTTCGCCGCGGGCGATGAAGCTGGGCGTAATTGGACCCTTGTCGAGCGGAGGAACCTGGGGAAACGATGGGACGAGACTATGCCTGGAGAGAGTTTTCCTAAACGCGGATACTCGAATAATTGTGTGTCCTGGGTACTGTTACGTTGGAAGATTTCTTTGACCTTGAGGTAAAGGAGGAGCGTTGGATTGCAAATATAGTTCACGTGGGGAAAGAGAAGTGGGTGTTGGTACAAAAATATGAGGATTCCTTTGAATTGGGGACATTAAACTTAAAGTTAGTGCTCGTTCTTTCATTCTCTCACGGTTTCCTCTGTAGACGTTTCATCGTTATTTCCTTTCTGTTCCTATCTCCCAACGGCTCTTTAGGTTAGGTTGTAGAGGAGCAGTTAATGCTGAACCTCGCCTACTCGCCATTGTAATTTTAATTTTTAATTGTAATGGTGCAATAAAGCCATTTAATAATAATAATAATAATAATAATATAGTTAACAACATACAGGAAGTACCAATATAACTAGGTCGATGGAAACAGAATCAACCAAAACACATGTACAGTAGAGCGTCAATTATCCGAACCTGTGTTGCATCATCGCTATCCCCACCACTTCTTAGAACCAGTGTGGCGATATAATAATTACTATGTATTGTATACATATATTTTGCGTAATATATATTCCACTTCACATTACAGCAGCAGTACTCTTGTATTTAATAAGTATTTTAGGTGTAGGGGAGACCGGGGCTAGTTGATACAAGGGCAGGTTGATACAGACGAATTATCTCGACATCGTATATACATATAGCTACATAGCTCCATTTGAGCGAGATATGAAGTTTGTTGCTCAATTCCTTACTACGATCCAGCGTACGTCTATGTATGTCATTAATAATTGTTTTTTTTTTAACTGTTTTCGTTCATATAGAGAAAAAGTAAATACATAGTATTGATACATTCAAATTGATCGTCCAAAAGGCATCTTTTTATTCATTTTGTATGTATGTTCTCAAATTTTCGCTTAAGGGACATTAAAGAGGGAGGACCAAACTATATATAGGCATATTTGTTATTAAGTAATTAATTCAAATAAAAATGACGAAATTTGAAAACAGAATAACGTATCAACTGGCCCTGTTCTCCCCTAAGTCCTACAACCCCTGGCAATAAGTTTGGAACCAAACGCAAAAATACGAATTTTGCCATCACAGTGTGAAAACTTGATTGCATCGATGCCAAAACGTGTACAAGCTGTGATACGTGCACGTGGGAACGTCGCAAAATACTAGGTAATATAAATATTAAATCAATTATTGTTAATTTCTTTGCAAATTCATAATGTTACATACTTTTTCCAGAACATCGGTTCGTTCCATACTTATTTCCCAGACACATTTTGTTTCTTCCATATTTTGTATTATATAATAAACAAAATTCTTAATTATTTTTGGTGCTTTTACTTTAAAATAGACCAATTTAACATCACCACGCGTTTCATATATATACCGTTGCATATTATACATAAAAAATATTGGTGTTTCTCGTTAATTTCGTATTTTTACGTTTGGTTCCAAACTTATTGCCAGGGGCTGTATAATTATAAACTGTGTAAGGTACATGCATGCTTCATTCTCCTAACTATTCGATTTTTCGAACCATCTCGGTCCCAAGTAACTAACAAGGAAACATATCGAACCCGAAAATTCTGATTGTAATAAAACTCCGTACGATTGTAGAGCATGTCGGAGTATGTAAGAAACGATTTTTTTTCTGCGGAAAAACACTCTGAGGGGGTGAAATCAGCCCCCAAATTTTCAGCGATTTTTCGTTTTTCGAGTATAACTTTGTAACGGTGCGAGGTAGAAGAAAACCGTAAACTCTACTGAATATTCCAATGAACTTCATTCCTTATGCCGATTCGAGTCCTCTTCTGAACCTTCCCCCACGTACACATCACGATCCACCCCACAAGTATCGCGAGAAATCAAGAATAACGAATCGACAAGGGTGTATCGTCTCTAGAGATCGAACGCGCTCGGTCTCACCGAATAATCGTCCCTAGGACGTCTTTGTTTGCCCGGAATCGGCAGGGTTAACAGATGCGACCGGCATAGGGGGCCTTAACTGCTGCGTTCATCTCTAGAATCGGGATTCGGTTGGGGGAGGACCCAGGTTCGGCGACCGAAGCGGCGAACTCGTGGGTATCTCGCGGTGGGTCGTCCAGGTCCTGGCGGAGATTCGATCTCTCGAACGTCGATTCCGGGAAATCGGGGGAGACGTCGGGCGCGTGTCTTCCGACGGGAATGGTGGAGGAAGGAACGGCGGCCGTGTAGGAAAGAAAGAAAGGATGCCGAAGTAACGAGCCTCCGGTCACGTGTACGGCGGCGGGCGTCGAGATGTCAGATCTATCGGCGCGTGCTCGATGGCGCGTGTCCTCGCCTGTTGATCAGCCCGTTGCCTCGTGTCTATTCCCGACGCATATCGTCTAGGACTTCGATCAGGGCTATTAGTCATGAATTCCCGTCTCTGCGCCGCGGCCAAGTCGTGGTACTTCATTGTGCCTCGCGTGTATCACACTGTGCCTTGCACAGACGCTGTGATTTTGTCAAAGTGACAGGGAACGTAGTCATTAGAACCCCTGAGTGGTCTTGAGCGGTGTGTTCGATATAGTCTTTGGAAATTAGTACCTAGTTCAAGATTCTGGAGTGTGCAGGGACGTGATCAGATGACCACAGTTCCGTAATAGATGACGAAGAATTGTATGAAAGATGTAGTTTCACTACTCTTTAGCTGGAGTAGTGAAGTGTCTCTTTCTTCGTTACACAGAAGAAGAAGATGAAATATATTACACAATATATTTCACAAGTACTAGTAGCGATGAATCTACACTATGACCGTTGTCGACAGCTGACACTGATTTAAGGGGTTATACTTAGTCAAGCGAAAAGAGGCGAATGTTTGTGATTTTTTTTTTGAAAAAGCGGAAGCTAATAATCTTACAGAACTTTTTGCGCCTAAAACAGCAAAATTTAAAGAGCATTAAATTCGTTTTTTCATGTGAAAAACGTATAATTTTTTTCACTTTGCTCTCATTTGTGCAATAAATTTTTTCTCTCAAATCCCTATGCTACATCGTAGGTATTCTATTAAGGAACACGAAAATCATCGGGCTTTTGATTTCAGACGAACATGTTCGTTATAATTTGTTAGGTTAGTCACGCGTGTAACGGCGGACGAGCTTCGCGGGGGAACAAATAACTCGGTCATTTTTCAATATTTTTGTACAGTATTTATACAATATATGCACTAATACATGCTCTACCCATAAGAAGAAAATAAATAATTTTCAACCCCATAGTATCAGTAAAAAAAATTCGTCTAGTTTAGTGCTGTTTCGAGCGCCTCAGGGTGGCGTAACCACCCCTTAAGGAAGTCAGACTGATACGTGCCGCAAGCAACCCCCAAAGAATACTCGCGGAACTTGAACGAAATTCTGTTCTACGTCTTCCCCGCGACGAGCCAGCGAACAACCATGTCAGCGATTAATTGGCGTGCATTTTTCGGGTTGAACGAAAACTCCGCGGCGTGATATTTCTTTCTTACACCGCAGTCTCGTTACACGGCCGAGTACGGCTGTTGCATCGCGGAGTACCGTGGCGTTGTTCGCCACGGCGAGCGCGGGGGAAATGTCGAGGAAGAGTGTTTTATTTCCTGCAATTGCGTCAAGGAGGTGTGTTGCCGAGGGTCCCGTGAAAAAGGGAAGAAGACGAGGAAGAAGAAGAAGAACGCCGCGTGGCGTGCCACTCGGAAAGTTTCGCGGGCCCCGCGAAGGATACACAGGATGCAGGAGGTGTCATTAGCATAGCGCGGAAGAGCCGTGCTTTATGATTTATTCGGCCCCTTCTTGTTATTCCCTCCTTTTCGCTCGTAATTCCAGCTGCACGCCAGGTAAACACGACCCCGGCCACAATCCGTACTTATGTAGATCCATCGGGGAGACGGGAGAAATTCACTTTCCACCGTCGATAACCGTGAAATCTCCGTCTCGAAATTGCGTTTGCATCTAGACACCGTGGCGAAGGGGATACTTTACACCACTTTGCGTTTAATGAGATCTCTGCCACGAATCTTTTGCTGGTATCGGTAGTTGACATCTAATATCAAGCTTCTCCAGGGCTAACAAGGGGACCTTCAGGTTTGGCAAATTCAGAAAATTCTGAGACTTAGTGTACTTGAAGGTCTTCGCTCGAATATTAATTTCTCAAAGCAGTAAGGCGCGCTTTTTAGCCAAATTCGAGATAATCGACTGTGAAAAATTCTGAGGTCCCTTATATACAAGGTGCTCCTCTACCTACGGTCAATACTCTAGGGGGTAATGATACAGGCAAAAATAAGTCGAAAACCAGCAGTGATGAAATTGCGGTAATGGCTTCGTATTCGGGAAAATTGACTTTGAATTTCACCTAAATACGCGTGCATCGTAGGCGCTTGAGAGGCACGCTTGAAGGGTGCGCGCCTACGATGCACGCGTATTTAGGTGAAATTCAAAGTCAATTTTCTCGAAAACGAAGTCATCACCGTAATTTCGTCACTTTTGATTTTCGTCTTATTTTTGCCTGTATACTCACCCCCTAGAGTATTGACAATAGGTAGAGGAACACCCTGTATATAAGGGACCTCAGAATTTTTCAAAGTCGATTATCTTGAATTCGGCTAAAAAGCGCGCCTTACTGCTTTGACAAATTAATGTTCGAGCGAAGACCTTCGAGTACACTAAGTCTCAGAATTTTCTGAATTTGCCAAACCTGAAGGTCCCCTTGTAAGTATATCCAGCGACTTCCATTTAAGGTCAACGCTGGTGTATACTTAGCGTTGCTTAATTCGAAATAAAGAGACGTAGGAGTAGCATCTTCGATGCGATCGCTCCACGATATTCCACTATATTCCTTGCAACATTCAGCAACCCGTTCGCTTCGGACGAACGAAAGAGCGATACGCACTGATTGCTGGAAATTGGACGCTGGATTGTTCAGGTAACGCCAGCTGCCGTTGGCCACTCTGAGCTGATACCAGCGTTCTCTTTCGCGACGGCGATCACAATGTTATCAGGGCGTCATCGAGCCTGCAATTTCAATCCACCAACGCGACTGAAACACTGCTTCCTAGATCGGGGAAATGATGGGAGCGTTATACGTGGCGGGATCGTACAAACGAGGTGTAACTGAAATCACTTGAGGCATCCGCTCAAACGAGCTGTGACTGCACGGAGATTTCTATCCCGACGGAGTCTCTAATTCCTCCCGTGATCGGCGTTCGAGATATAGCGTTGCGTTATTCCTGCAGTGATACTCCCCGTTGGAACGACGCACAGCTGCTCCAAGCAGCGAATGCTTGTCCGTTGATTGGTCGTGAAAGTGACCGATCGAAAAGTGTAAAAAAAAATTTCTCTAATGATTAATCTGCGAACGCAAACCATTCGATTTGCGAAACGACGCACAGTGGTTCGAGCATGTTACATGCTAGCTGGACAAAATTATTTTTTCGCGGTATTGGGTTTATATGGGGTTCAAATTGTTAAAAAACAAACCTGATTTGTACCACAGTTTATTATTTCACTAAAAATATTAATGAAATAAAAATATGACTAATTCAATAAAGGAAAAAGAACGAAATGACAGTATTGTAATTTAACTATAATTATCCGTTGCAACATTATGTTTATTTCTGTAATTTCTGAGTTTTCTGTGGAGTTTTAAAAAAATTTCGAGCCACAGTTGACTCACCTAATATAAGATGGCTATTAAAACAGTGATTTACTATATGTTCCACGCAACAAGGGTTGAATGTACGGAAAGTATAGACTTTCTAGTTTTTATTTAATCACACGATCGATCTGCAAAAATTTGCAAAACGATATTTTGTGAATTTTTTTCGAGTGCGCCGCTCGGCAGAAGAGATAGCACTGTTGTTATATTTCAGACTCTATAATGTAATGCAATTAACAAGAAATTAATAGTTATAAGGCACACTTTTAGTTATAGTTAATCTATAATACGTATAGAGTCTGAAATATAACAACTGTGCTATCCCTCCTGCCGAGCGTCGTACTCGAAAGCAATTCACAAAATATAGTTCTGCAAATTTCTGCAGATCGATCGTGTGATAAAAAAAAACTAGAAAGTCTCTACTTTCCGTACATTCAACCCTTGTTGTGTGGAACGACGTGGAACATATAAAATACTGTTTTAATAGCCATCTTATATTAGGTGAGTCAACTGTGGCTCGAAATTTTTTTTTAAAATTCCATAGAAAGCTCAGAAATTACAGGAATAATCATAATGTTATAACTGATAATTATAGTTAAAGCACAATATCTACTGTCGTTTTGTTCTTTTTCCTTTACTGAATTAGTCATATTTTTACTTTATTGATATTTTTGGTGAAATAATAAATTGTGATACAATTTGAACCCCATATAAACCCAATACCGCGAAAAAATAATTTTGTCCAGCTAGCATGTAGTATACTCGAACCACTGTGCGACGGGGGGATTCTAGAGAAGACAGTGCCAAGTCTCGAACCAACGTCTTACTTGGACGATTCAGGAGGAGACAATCGGTAGGCGACGTTCGCGTGAAAGGGAAGACTGCTAGGCGGAGGACATTGCGCAATTGGAGGAGCATAATGAGGAATAATCGGGCAGAATTGCGGGTATAAATCGTCGTACCTCCGCCGTGTCGCCAGGTGGCTTCGTCGAGCCGCGACGCGACAAGACATTGCCATCAGCTACGTCCATTAGCTCGAAAACGCTGACTCGCTTCGATGAGCATCGACGGCCAACAATTTCGCCGAGTACTCGGCCACAGAGCGAATATGCGTGTCGCGGTGCTCCTTACACGTGCAACCGTGGGAGACCGGAACCGGAGGATTGGTACCGTTTGTCGCAGGAAGATGCTCCGCGTCCTAGATGCAGGCTGACCTACTTACAGCTTCAAGTGCGCCGCGGCTTAGAACGTTTCCAACGCGATCTTTATCACAAACGCGAGCAACAAGTACCGAGGAGACACTGCGACAGAGGCACGTACGTGGCTGTGCTTTGTAAATGACGTGACTCGCAGCATGGCACGAGCTAGAGTCCTCAAAACGCGATGCTCAAGGGATTATAAAGGCAATCTGTAGCTTAAAGTATAACTCGAGAATTCTGTGGTCGGTGGTCCATGTGTAGGGGTGCCAAGCAATAGGGATATGTTTAGGAGTTCAACAAGGGGGATGATCGGTGGCAGACTAGATTTAAAAATATTGGCTGCTAGGAGACAACGGGGCCCAGCCCACAGCTGTCAGACTATCATTTAATTTTTATAAGAAATAAATAAAATTTTTTAATTTTTGAAAAATAAATGTATAATTATTTAATCGACTTCAAAAAGGAGCCATATGGACCGATTTTGATGATCTTTTTTTTATTCGAAAGAGGGCGATGCCCCCATTCCTACACTGCATCAATGTTGGCTCCATACTTTGCGGTACCTCGTACTGGTTCATTCAAACTTTGCCTCGTTACATAATTTGAATTTCATGTATTCTCGCATTTTAGACTATTTTCCCGCGTTAAGGGGTTACCTACCGTCAGGGGGTAGAAAAAGAATCGATTCTTGGGGAATTTATTTCAGAAAGTAGATGTATGTTTTTATGTAATGGTTTTTGTAGTCAGATGAGGGACACTTTAACAGGTTATTATATTATGTTTTGGTATAAAAATATTTAGTTATTGCAAAATTACAACTGATTTCCCGGAAGCTGTTTTCAGACTGGTGACCACGATTTCTTCAAAACCGCGTCACCAATCTTTCTGAAACTTCGTAGGTTTCTTCTAGACATTCAAATCTAGTCTTTAATCGAAGCATTTGTTTTTCCAATGCATAGTTTTTATTTTATGGAGGAAAAATAAGTGTTTCTTTCTACGAAAGTCGATCATTCCACTTTAAACATCTGCCATTTTGTCCAGGATTAATATTTTATGAAACGGAACGATTAAAGACTAGATAAACTATTGTAGTAACTAAATCTTCTTCGTTTTTTTTATTTCAGATAACCCAGTTCCGAATAATGTTGGTCACCGCAAAACGTGTTTCTAAAAACAGCTTCCGGGAAATCAGTTGTAATTGTGCAATAACTAAATATTTTTAAACCAAAACATAATAGAATAACCTGTTAAAGTGTTCTTCATCTGAGTAAAAAAACCAGTGCATAAAAATATGCATGTACTTTCTCAAATTATTCTCAAAGAATCGATTCATATTCTACCACCTGGGGGTAGGTAACCCCTTAAGTTGTAGACCCCATAGGGTAGATGTACCGTTTGTGGCCATTGCACTGTTTTTGGCCATGTGCATAATTATCTTACTTTTAAACTGCTTGCAGATCATTATTATGTGGAGAATTTCACATGATAAATATTTTGTTTAGTATACCACCAGAAATTTAAGGTTACATTTATTGCTTACACGGAAAAATATTATATTTTTTTAAGAAGTAGCCAAAACTGGTTCAATATCTTAAAGTGGCCACAAATGGTGCGTCCACCCTATAATGAATTTCAGACATCCTTATTCTCACTTTTTCAAGTCGCTTATTTTTGGAATCTCAAGTTTCACTTTAGCACCCTCCATTTAGGCACACGCATTAACGCTTCGTTGCATACTGTTGCAAATATGCAACATATGTTCTCTTCTTTTTTTTGTTGCAACTAGCATGTCGTGTGGTATAACTACTCTATCATGAATAATTATAGGTACATATCCTAGTGTCTAAACATTTACATGAATCGCGTTGAACGTTGCAATTCCGCGATTTTTAAGTAATCATAATCGTAATAGCGGAAAAGTGGAAAAATAAAAAAAAATTGTTTTTATTATTATTAAAATTATTATAATTTTTTTATTATTTCCCCCTTATTATTATCACTTGTACGAGTCCAAAAATATATTTATTTCCAAACTGAAAGAAGTTATGCAACGAAGGGTTAAATACTGCGAAGCATACTCAACCCAGTGTCCTATCCATACCATTTCCACCTTCATGAACCAATTTACCAACGCGTCTACGTTCCCTCATTCTTTGCCTCTACAGCAGCTAATTGCTTATTAATCTGCCATCGATTAGCTCGTGAACAAGTATCGATGTTCTGGCATGGAGCCGAGCCTCTTCCAGAACGAGTATCGATGTCCCCAGCGGATCCTGGTGTCTGGTGGTTTGCAGGATCACGCGGCGCGTACCTGGCGGAGGCACGGCGCCGCGTACGTCCTCCTGGAGCGGAGTTTAAACGATTAACGCGAGCGGTTTCCCGCGAATAATCGATGTCCCCGATGTCCTCGGGCGTACGGCAAAGTTCTCGGATCCAGCACGGTATTTCACGGGGGATTAAGCGGCTTACGTTTTCGTTCGATCGCGCGCCTCCGACCTCTCTTTCGCCGTTGAGAATTATCTGCCTCGCGTTCATTATATTTCTCCTTTTTCCCCCCTGCCTCTTCCGTCGCCCCTGGCTCTGTATCCTCGTACAAGGTCCATGAAAACCTACGACGCCGCTGTGATCGTACGATACGCCGTTTTCCCTACTCGTTTTTTCCCAGTGCGGTGGGAAATACCTGGAGTCCCCATCCGATAGAGATTTATAGTTTCATCAACGTGACAGCGCACGTCTGCTGGCCGATGACAGATAACCCACTCTGATTCGATCGAACACCGGAGGACGCCGGACTGTTGAAAGTTTTCAGCGTGATGCAATCGAAAGGGGAATGGGCGAGTGTTTCTGTTGGTTTTCAGAGATAGGGAAACTTTACGGGAAATGCGGGCGAGTCGATCGAAACCAGTTCAACGAATCGCGGTGATCTCTTTGCGGATATTCCGTCAGACACGCAATGTGTTGCGTATCTTGTCACTCCTACATGAGCATATAGGATCTTCCAAATTTACAAGAACAGTTAGGTCCAGATTTAAAAAAATCCAAGACCGATTTCCTTCTCCCACTCAATCCTCAGAAGTTAATATCACTAGCTACATAAGACCGTACATCCGACAAGACTTCCCTGTCTCCAAAAGCAAAACTGAAGCTATCTCTCCAGCTGCGTTCTCGCCTCATCCGCACCGCCACTGGGAACCTTCAGACCTCACGGAAAACGCATTATATAACAATTTGTCGACCGTGCAAGACCGCACGCCCGATGCCAAGTGGTCTGGTACATCGTGAATCAACCTCGCGGCGAGGAAGATCGCGATTTATTCAAAACGACGGTCGCTTAAAAGTCGCCCCGAAATACGTTTCAACGTACTTGCTCGGGAATAAACGCAGCGGAGAGTCACGAAGGTGGGCAGTGTCGGTGAGAATCGAACGCGAGTCGATCGGGAAAGATGGGATCTCTGCAGGGTGTCTCGACAAGGGGCGGGGGTTGGAAGGGTAAGCCGCTTTGCGAAACCAGCGGAATCGCGCGCGGCAGACGAAGGAGGAAGGGAGTAAGCGATTAGGTAAACCCAGGATTAGTTGGACGCCAGTGCTCCCTTCGTTTCGGATCGAGGTGCTTCCGCCTCCGCCCGCTCCTATTCGGCCTAGGAGAGTTCGATTGCCGCCGCTAATAATGCTACCCCTGATTTACATGATTGGATTGGCGTTGCGAAATTGAAACTGCCGCCCGCCACCGCGTCCTATCCTTGTATCGGCATGCAAATGCTGGAAATTAGCTGGGCGCAGGACGGATATCGGGCGACGTCCTGCTTGTAGAAGAACCGAATCATGTCTCCCTACTCGAGACCGAATCGCGTACGCAATGTCTCCTTGATTTGCTCCTGTCACCTTTACGTTGACACGTGGCGTGTGTTCGACGGGTGACTCGAAGGTGACGGAAGAATCTCGAATGGGAAATGGCAGGAATTTGATATTGATCTTTGAGTACCTATCAATAGCTGGCCACACACGGGGAGGTTTCTCCGCGGTCTTCATCCGTCGCGGACAAACCCGCGATCAAAGTCTGCGGCGGATCGAAACTGCAAATACCCACTAACATACAACGAAAGTTCACAGACAAGTCGCGTTGGATAAATCGGTCACAGATAAAACTGCGTGTTAAGGGATGAAACCGCTAGTTTATCCGCGGATTTCATCGAAACTATGGACTATCGTCTTGTTGAAAGTTTTCTCAGTTGTCATACAGACTTGATTGGGATTGAAGTTTGTCAAGAGAACTGTGACGGTAAATCGATCATAGACATGCACCACTAACATGCAGTTAAGTCCGCAGACTTGAAACGCGACGGATGAAGACCGCGAGGAAACCTCCCCGTGTGTGAATAGCTGGCCATACACGGAGAGATTTCCCGGCGGTTTTCTCCGTCGCGTTTCAAGTCGGCGGACTTAACTGCACGATAGTGGTGCATGTCTATGAACGATTTATACCGTCACGGTTCTGGTGACAAACTTCAACCGCGTGACAAAACAGTTGTTCAACATTAACGTGCAGTTTTCCTCCGCAGATAAAACCGACAGGTCAAAATTGAAAAAACTAAAATGTCATCTAACGATATCGACACACGTTTTATGAGTAAAGTATTCATAAAAAAACTTATAGAAATTTATGAACAACATCCTGCGTTGTGGAAAACAACGGACAAAAAAGTTTATTTAAATAAAAATTTAAAAGATAGAGGTTACACCGCTCTGGTTGCATTTTGCAAAGTCACATATCCGGAAGCCGACACACGATTTGTAAAAAAAAAAAATACAGAACCTGAGGGGCTGTTTCCGGAAGGAACTAAAAAAAGTCGAAAGTTCCAAACGCTCGGGTAGTGGTACCGACGATATTTACGTACCACAGTTATGGTATTTCGATTTATCATTATTTACAAAGAATAATAATAATAGTAAGATTTTTCAGTTTTTTCAATTTCGACCTGTCGGTTTTATCTGCGGACAAAAGCTGCACGTTAATGTTGAACAACTGTTTTGTCACGCGGTTGAAGTTTGTCACGAGAACCGTGACGGTATAGATCGTTCATAGACATGCACCACTAACATGCAGTTAAGTCCGCCGACTTGAAACGCGACGGAGAAAACCACCGGGAAATCTCTCCGTGTATGGCCAGCTATTGATGCAAAGCCTTCGCAAACCTATACCCCGCGGCTACTTTTGAGCGACACCTAGGGTAGGCCGGGTCGAATCGGATCACAGGGCGAATCGGGTCGAAATAAGAATTTAGTCCATATTTCCTACGTCGCGATAGAAATTAGCACTCCAATCGTTCGTAGTACCTCGTCTCTATCCCCCGCACCTACCGCGAAAGCCCGTTAATTGTTTTAAGTGATTGTTTAGAGCTGGCACACGTTTTCACTGACATGGACGCGTGCGAACGTTACAATTCTGGTCCGAATCTAACCTACGTAATCTGCAATTTCTTATTTAAAATAAAAAGTAAGCTTGAAAATTCCCATGTGTTTATTGTTATTAGTTTGCACGATGTCCAAGTTTAGTATTTGATGTATTTTAGACTGTTATATCATAATATGTTTATGTAATCTACACCCTTTGAAATACTTATATATGGGGCTAATCGGATCACGTTATTTGGGGTGAATCGGATCACTCTTTATTTTTTAAATGACGAAAAAAAGAAATAAATTAATGGTCTTAAGAAGATGGCATTGTATTTACTCTGGTGAAAAATTTAATTCGTCCACTTTCAGAAGATTATCTAAGAAGAGTGATGCCACGAGAATTGTGCTGATAGAGGCGGCAAAAAACGACAATATTCTTCCGATCTGTGTGCTGACTTCACTGTCATTAAATTAGATTTGTTTAAGTTAATTCTAAAGATTTTGCTTTGAAAATTTCAGTTTTTTTTTCAGAAATTTATGGGTTACCCGATTCGCCCCAAATTTCGGGGCCAATCGGATATTCCTCACTTTTTGTTTTTTTGTTTACAGAAGAAACACTTTTGTTTAATTTTATTTTCTATTATTAATTTTAAAGCCAAAGGTGTACTGATCACGAATATATAATAAAAAATTAGTTTTTTAATGTATGACTAGTATTCTTTTACCGTCAAACACAAAGTAATCCGATTCGCCCCGGTCTACCCTACTTATTACTCGCATCATATAAATCTTAACCCTTCATGGTCACGCGCGGTGTGTCGCACCCCAGGATATGTCTTTGCCAATATTTCTGAAAATTCCTAAAGCTGAATAATAAAATTTAAAAATTTGGTGCATTTTAACAAAAAAGATCGCTTTTATCCACAACTATTTTTTCAAATACAAACTTCAACATATGAAAATTCACATGTCTAAGAAAAGACTATTATTAAAGCATCATAACAGAATTATTACTCAAAAGTTAGAAGATCCAAAAATTCGAAAATGCTAACTGAAAAGTTAAAAGATTCAAGAATATGAAAATGCTAACTCAATCTATCCGAGCTGCCGCTGAGATGCATTGAACTCCGTGCGAACAATTTGTAATTATAAGGTGTGACCACTAAGGGTTAATATCTTGAATACTGTTCGACGATGAAGTAGGTGTCTGGCTTCATACATTATCATTTCGCTGTTGCTCGAAAACTTTCCAGGACGATGTTACGTATCCTACCTGAAAGAAACGTTTTCGCGTGTCGACGGTTTGCACGCAAAAATGCACCCTTTGTTCCCGTTCCGGTGCACGTATATTCTATTTCCCGGTACCGTCTGCCCGATGATCTAGAGGCAAGCCGCCCCGGAAAAATGCGCCAGAGATCCTCCAAGTCGGAATGATATTGAATCGTTCCCTCGTGTCGGACGTCGGGCCAGCCACCAATATATTTCATAGACGGATACAACAAAAGGACACGGTTTCCACGGAGAGGCCTCTCTCCAGAGAGATTAGTATGCTCGTATCTGCATGCCGCAAGATCGTATCTGCCGCGAGCGCGGTCCTTTGTGGGTTTTTGTTTGCGTTGCGTACGTATTTATGTGAGCGTTCTCCACTCCTCCTTTCCACCCCCGCCGCCCCCGTCGACGACGTCTCTTCCTCCTGGTTCCTCTTCTTCAACCTCTTCCGTTTTCTACGCCATAACCACGTGGGCAGTGGAAGCGATCCTCTTCGGGAACGCTTCCAATGATCTGCCTTGCCTTGGCGATTTTTTCAAAGTTACTTTCGGGGTATAACCGATCCTCGAAAAGGATCTTGCAGTGGTAATAAGGAAAGCGGTGCTTTCGCACTGTTTTCGTTGAGTAATTTGGAGAAGATTCTTGAGTTAACGATATTTAGATTTGAGAATGACGTTATGAGTTTAAGCCTTAAAGATTGACTGCTCGAAAAAACAGCAATAGAGTTACCAAATCCAAATGCAGGAGTAATGCAAAAATAGTAATACGCCCCGATACTACTTATTATTAGATCTGCATTCGAAGGAATCAACGACTCCACCCGCCTCACCACCCTCCAGAAGATAATTGTAAAAATATTAAGCGCGCAACTGACAGAACTGTTTTTTTTATCAAGCTACGCTGAATTCGCAGTCCGCAGAAAGCCGAAAACAAATTTTAATTTAAAAGCTCCCGAGGGCAATTAGAACGAACCCCGAGGCCCCAATGTCGTTGTCCCAAAGCGAAGGAATTCGAGCCAACGGTGCCCGGGACATCCGTCGCCTTGGCGCAGCCCTAATCCCTACTGTGTACCAATTACCTCGTCCATTTTGGCCGCAGTTCATGCAAATTGGATTTCGGTTGCAGAAGACAGAGAGGAAGAGCCTCTCCCCTGCCCGCCGCCAGACCGCGGGACCTGGGCTTTGTCGTCGTTGAGGCGAACCGTGAGGATAAATGTGTCGCGCGCCCTGGAAACAGACCCTTCCAGCCAGGGGCCAATTGGACGGTCAAACGATCTTGAAGAAAAGATCCGTAAAATCGGTGTGGCGCTTTCAGCAAAAGCTGCACCCGTCCCGTGTTGCAATCTCTCTCTCTCTCTCCCTCTCAGACACAATGGGGGATATCGTTGTCACTGAGAAGCAACCGACGACAATGAGGCCAAGGACCGCGATAATCGGGCCCCGTTTTCCGTGCCACTCGATGCTCCGTAGACCGCAAACCAGCGGAAGAAAGGTAAACGATAGGTCGCTGCAGAAGGAAGGTAAACGTTTCACCCAACCGCGGAAGAATGAAAGCAGAACCGACGTTACATGGTTACACGACGCTGGCCTAATCCAATTGAGGGAACGACTCGTGCCAGTTTCCTTTTCGGGCTTCTAGAACTTGAATCGAACTTTCCTCGTGCCCGGCCTTGTTTACTTCGGTCCGATGGGTCGCGCCGAGTACCGCGAACGTTTCGGATGATTCCCGACGGAATCCGGTATCGGTAAAGAGAAACGCGGTTTGGAAAGGGGGACAGAAGTGCATAATTTTCGATGAGCGTTTAAATGCTCCCCGGGACTTTCCGGGGCAAGGCAAAAAAAAGAAGGAACGCTCGACATTTAGGAGTCCGAAGGGGATCAAGGTGCACGGTAATACCGGCCGTGCTGCAGCCATGGGAAACGTCGATGATCGTTCGTATATCGCTGGGAAAGGAAAAGAACCATTATGTAAAGATGAACTTTTTGTGGCAATCTCTGCGTCAATTAAATTACCACGATGCGTCCGGGCCCTGAGGTTCGATCGAGCCCCGACGGTAAAGCGCAACCGTGCTAGCGAGAAACGTTCCCACGAGAAACGTATTAAACATATAGGCGCCTCACTCGAGAAAAGTAAATTGGCGGCTGTAATGCAGACGCGCGGAGGAGCCCGCGCGCTTGATAAGCGCAGCGCAACGGAGCCAATTTAGGGTCGCGAGGGATTCTCGAAAATATTTCGCCTGGAAAACTTCCGTTGCTCCCATGTACTGGGTGGTGGTTGGAAGAAATGATCAGAAGTACTATTGCGAGATGAGAAGAAGCAAGACTACCGACAAGCTGGAATGTCACAGGGGCAAGGGAAATCGCCCGCTCGCGTCAACGTATCCCCTGCGACACAGTTCGCCCCGTGACGAAGAACGCGAACGAAACCAATCGCAACAATCCGCGGATTTGGACAGCCGCTAAGAACTGAAAAGTAGGACTTCTTGGAGAGGATAAGGTGGAGCGGGCGATTTCCCTTGCCCCTGTGATATTTCAGCTTGTGGGTAGTCTTGCTTCTTCTCATCTCGCAATAGTAGGGGAGACCGGGGCAAAGTGAACCCCGGGGTGAAATGAGCTTCCTTAATTTATTCTTTAACAATAGAATATATTTAGAAATTTTGGTGACGTAATAAATGTATGTAATACGACAATGATAATTATGCACACTCGAAAAATGGAAATTCATTTAAAAAATTAAAAATGAAGTTTTAGAGACTTCCAATTGTTTTTTTTTTCAATTTAGCTTTTTGGATAAATGAGTCTTAAATGTGTTATTTTAACTCTATTTTTTTCTGCGTGTTTATAACAAGCTTATAAACATACGTGTACACGCGTTTGAGAAAAGATTAATCTTAACATTATTAAATAATTAATTTTCCACTGAGTACACATTCGGGGCAAAGTGACCGGGGTAAACTGAACTGCAAAGAAAAGATGCGCGAGTGATGTGCGGAATAACATAACCTGTCAGCTACCTGGGAAACGACGCGGCGTGGTGGTTCCAGCGTCCTCGCAAATAATTATTTTCAATATATAAGGTATATTGAAGCCCATTTGAAAAAAAAATTTAGATAGAAAAATATATGTTTTTGGTGAGAAATTTATTTAGATATTATAAGTACGTATTTTATTAAAAATTATGTATGTATTTGTTTTATTTATAATATGTCAGACTGTTCATGTAAACAAAGTTCCTTTAAAAACACATTTTCAGAAGAAAATGAGTTTAAGTTAGTAACACAAAGTACAAAGTTACAAAGTACAAATTATTAACATTAAGCTTGTATTAATGAAATATATTTAAAAAAAAATAGTTTAAATATTTTAAAAGTTCTAATAAAGTTGATTTTATAATTATATCCTTCATTAAAACACGTATTTTATTTCTTACCCTCATATATGGGGTAAAGTGGTCGATTTTGCATTTTCTTTTCAAGTTGAATTTTAATATACTTTAAGTTTATTTTAAGTATCGATATTCGTCATTTATCAATAGTAGTGTTCAAATTAAATTATAAATCTATTTTCACACATTTTTATTGAAAGGGAAAAATTTTATTCGACTTCAAACATTTTTCGTCCCACTTTGCCCCGGTCTCCCCTATGTACCTACAGATATATCATTAATGTCAGTAGATCCTCTTTTGAGGAATTCTCTGACTAGGTGCGACGTAGAGGGAGACACAGCTTCTTTTCGCCAGGTTTTGCTAGTTGGAAACCTCTACTAATGATTTATAATAATAATTTTATGAGAATTTTATGATAATTATATAATAATTTTATAAGAAATTCTCTGTTATTTCATTTCGCCGCGTACCAGCGCGAAGAATGCTGAGTCTCGGAAGAATCCCCGCGCCTAGACCGAATTCCTTTTCGAAGCGTGTTGCGGTATCGCGGCAAGAAACCGTGCGTCGTTCCGTTCCGCGTGTATCCGCGGGAGTATCTGGTCGGTGACAAGCGGCGTGCACGCTTGCAATTGAGATTTCACGCACGTCTGCACGGCAGAAAGGTAATTGCGTTAAACGGCGCGGTTGCGTATGCGACTGCTGCGCCCACCTGTGTTCAGCCCCCCCGTCCCTGTCTAAATAATAGAATTCACGGCATGCGTGCGCGCGCGCGCGCGCGCGCGTAACCGAAGAAGAGAAAACGACGCGTTTGATTGCGCGTCGTCGGCCTCGTCATCTCGCGCGCCGACACAAAACCCTATGGCAGCCGACTACTAATCGACCAGAGGTGATTCATTGGCCCTCTCCGCTGTCGACCGTCCGAGTTGCCGCGGCCGCGATACCATCGATTTCCTGGCTTTTCGAATTTTGACTCACCGCCCGCCGCGTCGCGGCCCTTTCGTATGCAGCCGCGCGACTTTCTGCCCTCCCAGGTCGTACTTCCGAAGACTGGTGAACGACGGCTGGGGAATCTTAATGACTAAATGATGGTAATCGTTTAGCGTTCGGAGTTCAATGTGATTAAAGTTGACGGTAGTAGGTAAAGTATGATATAAGATAGGGGAAGGTGGGGTAAAACGGAACGCTTAACTTCGGAGGGTGATAACTTAAAATCGGGAGGAGAAAAAGACGCGAGACTTCAACAGGAGTCTTCAGTGGACCTTAGGCTATAAGATAATCAAAGTCATTGTTAAGAAAAATCTTTGGGAACGACGGAAAATGAAATTTACCGGAGGTATTGAAATCTTCGCCTCGCTGAAATGGTGGGGTGAGACGGAACACCCACTCGAAGACCGTGTAATCGTACAAAATCATTATTTTTATGATTTAAAATGTATTCGTTTATGTTAGAATCTATAAATATATGTTTTAGGTATAACTATTGCAAATAAAATATAGCAAAAATATATATTATGCATGTAAGAGAAAATATTTTGTTAGATAACATGAAAATTACGGAAAATAATCAAATATAAATATAATATCGTAAAAGAAGGATAGATTAATACGGTTTGTTTATTATTTTATGATGAAAAATCACATAGCAATGTATCATCTTCCTTTTTAGCACTGGTGCAGGCCTCATGGGCCCACCCTTTACATGCAGTCATTTAGTAAACATTTAATATTTACACTTCAGCGCGAGGTAAAGAACTTTTTATATACGTCAAAATCTAGCGTAAGGACTATAGAATCCAACGATGTACTTGCCGTTATTAATTTTCCAAATCCAAGTACCGAAAAGTGGTCGAAAGTCCAACGCAATATTGAAACGTCGATACCAGAAATTTGTCCAACTCTCTTAATGGAAAAATAACGCGTGCAGGGGTCTATGGTCTATCACAAAATGCTATGAGGACCCTTTGGTTCCATGTCACGCGATACCAACTCATTCGCAGCTCTTATCTAACAGAAACATTGGTGTTCCGTTTTACCCACCCGTTCCGTTTTACCCCACTTTCCCCTAGTATTTTCTTAATTAGGGGAATAGATATTGGAGGAAAGAGGAAGATAGAAGGTGTAAGAAATGAGAAAGGGATGTGGGGACGTTAAAACAGCTGGTGGAAGATTGGACAGGTGTGAGACTAATAAACATACAGGAGTGTGGAAAAAATACTTCAGGAGAGAAGGGATTAAGAAGTGGTAGAATAGTCGAGGGGCATAGAAGGAAGAAGGAAAGAAAGAGATAAAGAAGGAAGAGGAGAAAATGGTACCAAAGAGTAGTCACGTGCAAGAGAATAAAATGTTAGTAAAAGGATTAGTTTAGTAGAAGAATTGAGGCATTGAGAGCAAAATCAGACTAACCCACGTTGAAAAAAATGAATTTTTTATATTTCATATGATTAGTACTATTGGAATACATTATTGCTATTAACTGAATTTAGCAAAACACGTGGGTTTGTCCGTTTTTGCTTCCAGTGATTAAATTGATACTATAAGAAAGAGACAGCGTTAACTATATAGAGACGAAGCAATGTAAGCTCAATGTAGAGTGCTCGAAAATAAAAATTTCCTTTTTTTGTTCGCCTTCACAAATAAAAAGTGTTCTAGAAGGATTTAAACCTTCAAAATTTGAGGAAATTTTTTTTTTTTAGTTTTTCGAACTTCTTTCGAAAACCGTTTGTCGCACGAGAAAAAGTAATAGAACATAAAAGATGCTCCTTGTACGGATCTACAACTTTTGTTTGAAATATTTTTTTATTTAATCAATAACTTGGATGATATTATTCAAAATCGATCCGATCGAACTCAAACTTTACACGGATTTTTTTTTAATTATTTGGAACTATTCTAGGGGGCTATTCCCCCAAGAAAATTAAAAAGTCGAAAATAAGAGCCACCCTAGCCACATTTCTTCAACCGCAAGGTCGAAATTAAATAAATACATATATACACTATTTTATTAACACCGCTAGAATTAAAATTCATAATATCTAGGTCCTACTGTTTCACTTGAACCCCTCAAAAAATGGTCCCACGGACCTTTAACCCTCCCCTGCCACTAAAAACATCGACATGCCTTCTACTCTCAAAGCGAACATCCCATTTAATACCTAACCACCCATATTCCCATGATTCCCACCGAGTCTCACCCGAGACGCACAAACCATACGCGTAACACCGCGAGCAAGAAATACCCTTGTACATTCCACATTCGTCCATTTAGCTTAATCAAGCTCTGTACTCGAGCGCTTGTACCGCGCACGGTAGTCGTTGGCTTGGCGGCACGCTAATGCCCTAGCAATTTCCAAGACTACCTCAGAAGAAGCGTTTAGGATCGACGGCCGTTGAAAGAGTAATCTGCCGCGGGAGATGGGTGGCTGGCGGACGCGGAAGGAGCCGGAGGAGCGTGTCGTCGCGTCAAAGGGCGTCGGAGGGCGTGGGTTAGGGGTTCGTGTGCAACAGCACGGGCATACGCAAGGGTCAGCTACAGATTTTTGCGGGCAGCTCGAGCGGCGTTGGGCAGCTGGCGTGCGGTCAGCCGCTCTGGCCGCAGCGCTGCGTCGGTCGTGCATCACCGGCCACCGTATTAACCCCAAGCCCCGACGTACTCGGCCAGCACCACAGCCCGCAGCGTCCACGGTCCATGGTGCCCCATGCCAGCGCACCACCGTCCGTATGTACCTGTGCCTGCACACCCACCGACCTAGCCGCCACCATATCGGCCATAATTGTTCACGGTTCCTCGCGCTCCACCCGGGCCCGCCTCACCCTCTCTCTCTCTCTGTATCACTCTCTTCCCCGTTCCCTCTCACTACCGTCGTTTCTCCCTCCGTACAGCGCGCGGAAACGCTAGCACCGCGGGTCCAACGCGCTTTCCTCGTGTTAAGCGACGAGCGTTTAGCGACGATAGCGGGAAACGGTGCCCGCGGTAAATGGCTCGGTATTTAATGCGCCCGGACCGGTGCTGTTCCAGTCGATTCGGCCGGCTGGGATATTCTGCGGTTTCGATCGTTTTCGACTGCCACAGGGGGAGGGGCTGGCACCCCGTTGAATCGTACACTCGCTGAATAATTGAGTGATTTATTTGTTTCGGTGTTATTCGGAGAGGTTAATTGGAAGCTCGTGACGCACGCGGGGGTGGGTTTAAATGATGCTGGAAGTTCGGAGGAAAGATGCGCGTTGAGAAGGGTAGGGGTTGGAGTACAAATATGTGCAGATATTTAGAAATCGGGGGAATAGATATGGGAACTATTGGTGGTATAAATAAATTATATCAGATACGATGTGAGGGGTACTGAGAAGGGTATCGCGTAATGGACAAATCTTTTGAACGCACTTCAAAAATTTCTCGTCACTAACAGTTTCAACGATACCCTGGTGGATTTACCAGAATGCTTTCTACTAAAGAGCACTCTACTATTTTTCACAGTCGTTAGATCAAAATGTCCTCCAACACATGAACCACATTTAAATGACTCCAAGAAAAGTCTCCCGAATGTCCTGAACCTCCCACCAGCTTCCGTACGAATCCTCTTCCCCGTATTGCTGGCAGTGTGCGCTTAATTCGCAACAGAATAACGATAATTGGGGCGCAGAGATTTTTACGAGCTCCCGCCGAGTAAAACGCGTGTTAACAACGGAGCCGATGCGTTGAAGGATAATCACCGAATAAGCGTCCACGGGCGATGATCAGTCCCCGTCTCGCGTTACCAGAGTGCGAACCAACGTCCGAATTAATAAATCACATACAGACGAGACGTTTCCAAATGCGTGCGTGTCGCTATACAAGCAATATCCCTGATAATGACAGGTTACGCGCGACGATACACGAACTTCAATGTACCCCGGCTACCAGGAAATGTCCCGCGAAGTTAAGTGCCGTGGAACAAGTCCCGGTCGTTTGCTCCGTTATTAGTAGCAGTGACGGCGCGTAGAAACTCGATCGAAGCTGGTCGTCTGTTCGACATAACACGAAACGAAAGATACGGCTGCCGAGGACGCATCAAGTTAAACGTCGTCACTTTCTCCTCCGTGCCGTGTAATCATCTTCCCGCGAGCTGTGACAAATGGAGTCATCGACTTTTTTACTACCCACCCTTTAACGTATCTTCTTCGTTTAAAGTGACCCGTTCAGCCACTTTTTACGATTATCATTCCCGATTATTCTTTACGATCCCCTTGTAATTATACAATTCTCCCTCTATAGTAATTACGAAACATCTGTCTCATTAATCCAAGTCGTCGAGCGGTCATTACGTTGTTTTTTTTATGTCTTCATACAGTGCCTTCGGAGTGAGCGTTCACTTATAGTCTTCTTCGAAAGACGCAAGAAAGATGTTGGGTCTGATGGACGAGGTATGATATTGAACTTGAACTTTCTGTGAAATTACTTGCAATTATCGCGCTACTGAAACATGTATGAGCGATACTCTCGATGAAAGTTGAAGCTTGATATCTACCGACTCGAGAAAACTACCATCTTTGTTGTACCATCGATACTTTGCAGACCAATTGAGGACCTTGCAGCAAGAGGGGTGCAGAAAATTCTTTGTAAAATTATTGCTTCGGCTTAACATTAAAAAGATAACACTAAATGAAAAATATATATGTTCACACACATAAGTATTAGTAGTTATTGAGTTGATAAGCTTTTGTTTCTATTTTTGGCGAAAGATATTCTATAATAAAAATATTAATATTAATGTAATAATACTAATATAATATTAATATTGATACAATAATATATTATATTAATATTAATATTGTATTAGTGTTATTGTATCAATATTAATATTATATTAGTGTTATTATATTAATACTAATATAATATTAATATAATATCAATATAATTTAATATTAATATAATAACATTAATATAATATTAATATTGATACAATAACACTAATACAATATTAATATTAATATAATAACATTAATATAATTTAATATTAATATAATAACACTAATATAATATTAATATTAATATAATAACACTAATATAATATTAATATTGATACAATAACACTAATACAATATTAATATTAATATAATAACACTAATATAATATTAATATTAATACAATAACACTAATATAATATTAATATTAATATAATAACACTAATATAATATTAATATTAATACAATAACACTAATACAATATTAATATTAATATAATAACACTAATATAATATTAATATTAATACAATAACACTAATATAATATTAATATTAATATAATAACATTAATATAATATTAACACTAATATAATATTAATATTAATATAATTTAATATTAATATAATTTAATATTAATATAATTACACTAATATAATATTAATATAATTTAATAATTGCAATAAATCAATGTAGAATTTCTTTTACATATATTACACGTCACAGCTCAAAAACTGTCAAAAATGGAGCTGCACCTCTCTTGCGGCAAGGTCTTCAGTTGCGTGTATACACTTAACCCACAAAGTGCTCGTCTAGATACATAGCAGCAGCTTTGTAACCATCCCGAGCTCATAAAACTTCCCCAAAACGGAACGCTCTCAGTTCCATCCTCAGTAATCACGAAACGATCCCTCGATATCCGAGCACGGCTCTGCTCAGTGCATCGAAACGCGCCGAAATCGGTAATGACAGCTCGGACTCGAGCTGCTTTCGTTGGCCATGCAGGATGATGAAGAGGCAGACCGATGGACTGGGATCCACGTGCAGGTGGTAAGGTCGAGTGTATCGGCGGATCGATCGGCGAGTGGTAGCCAGCATCGGAGGGCGGAGGAGAACAGCTAGCACGAGCTCATATTCCACATAATGAGAGCGGCAGCGAGATCAGACACGCCGACACGGACCGCGTAATTGAAACCCGCCGAGAGCTAACCGGTCTCTTCCCTCGATTCCGTAAAAACGCACCTCCGCGCCGCGGGAAATCGAACCGAACTTTTACGTGAGCTCTCCTTTCTACGGGGGAACGCATTTCGACGGGCAGCCCACGTAGACCACCTCAGCCGTTTACGATCGATAAACCGTCCTCGATCGCTGATAATTGGACGATCTCGCGATGAGATCGGGAAACACCGAATTCTTAAGCTGTAGCTTTCTATAGAAAGGCGAGCCAAAAGAAAAACTCTATACCTCGGCAATTTGCGTTAACTAACGACTCGGAACGTGTCCGTTCAGAGGACTGGGCATCTGGTGCCAGTTATTAAGAGTAATGCGAAATATCGATGGTCAGTTAGATTAAATACGTCACGAAGCATTGCAAGGTGAAAGTGATTTTAAAAAAAGTTTATAGATGGCCCGGTAATTTCTCTGTATTACGTGCGAATGCCAGAGACGCGTACCTAACGTGACAGAATTCAGTAGCAACGAAGACAGACCTCGATGCATCAGTATTCAAGACCACACCGTCTCTGGCATTTGCACACTACAATCATACCCGCCTTCTCGTAAACCCCAAGCACCAATTACATACACAGCGCGGAAGAAAATAAGGCTGAAGGTAGGGAGCATTCTGTTACTTACATACTGATGATGATCCATCGCGAAGGTAACGAGTGGACGTCCAATGGCAGCACGGAACGGCATGGAACAGAAAGAGACAGCAACGTTAATGAGCGCGATCTAGCCCGACGTTCGAAGTTTTATTTGTCTAAAACGGAGTCGCGTAATCGACGCGCGCCTCGCGTGTGCCTGCGCGACGATTAAACGTCGCGGGGGCAGATCTATCATGGGGACGTCATTACCGAGGGTCGCGGGGGCGAATTATCGTCGTATATATACGGCGGACGATCGTTGACAGGCGGCAATCAAGTTACGTTGAGACGGCAATCGCGTATGGGCTGGCAAATACGGTATAACTGCTATTAACGTCGTTTTTGCGGCGAGCATGATAGCGCGGTGGCGTGCCGGCAACTAGGAAACCGATCGCCGTTGTTCCGTGGAACGTTTGCATGGAAAACCGAGGGTATTTCCAAAGCGAAATAGAGGCCGGGAAGCGTGCAGCGGGGCGCACGAGACCGCCGCGGCCGTTCCCCGATCCGTCATGATCAACCAACACCTGTGATTTAATTGTCACTCGGCTCTACTTGCACGTCGAAACGAAGAAAGTTGAGGGACTGCGTTAGCGGCTAAGGATATTTTTTAAGCGGGGCTCTCGTGCGGGGATCTGTGTTCGGTGTACAAAAGAAACGTGTGAGGGTTGTTTTAGAGCGGGGATGTTTATATCTAAAGGCGATAATCAGACTGCTCTTTGATTTGCAATTAGAATACCGAATACCATACTAGGATCTGATATTATGATCGACGCAGCCATTGCAGTTACAATTCATTGGAATTCGAGTTGATGCATTCCAACACTTAAAGTCTCATGGATAGAAACGTTGGTTCTAGAATAATTATTAAGACTTGATTGCGCCACGGAAAGAAGCTACATTATTCTAGCTAGTAGCACTCAACAGAAGTTTATAGCGTCTTGCAGGGAGATAGCGATGAAGTAGAAACAGTCTGAGTAGGGGTAGAAGTATACTCCTTAAGGGGTTACGCCACCCTGAGGCGCTCGAAACAGCACTAAATTAGACGAATTTTTTTAACTGATAATATGAGGTTGAAAATTATTTATTTTCTTCTTATGGGTAGAGCATGTATTAGTGCATATATCATGTAAATACTGTACAAAAATATTAAAAAATGACCGAGTTATTTGTTCCCCCGCGAAGCTCGTCCGCCGTTACACGCGTGACTAACCTAACAAATTGTAACGAACATGTTCGTCTGAAATCAAAAACCCGATGATTTTCGCGTTCCTTAATAAAATACCTACGATGTCGCATAGGGATTTGAGAAAAAAAAAATTATTGCACAAATGAGAGCAAAGTGAAAAAAATTAAACGTTTTTCTCGTGAAAAACGAATTTAAACCATTAATTATATACGAATGGGGTATAGGATGGAAAAACTGATACGCTACATCGTAGATAATACCATTAAGAATATGCGTGCCAAGTTTGAACTCAATCGGACAAATAGTTTTGGAGATATTTGATAGGTCATCTTTGAAAATGTAGTTTCGAGAAAAGCGCAAAAGAAGAAAAGTAGAATGGTCGCTACCTGCTGCGGAATATCGACATTCGCGTCTCGTTGACAGCCTATAACTCGGCTATTTTGGGGAATTTTTGCGTCTGCAATGACTTAAATAAAATTATTGTTAAAACTTCACGTAATAAGAAAATGCAAAGAAAAAAAAATCGTGTTTTCAAAACTTTCACGGTGGCGTGACCCCTTAAGTGTTTCCCTCTTATTAAGACTCCAGGAACAATTCGGTATAGGGTGACCCGTCCAGTGAAGGAATGTTGCTCATATCATACGAAAATCGACACCTACCTAACTCTCTTTGCGTTAAAAATAATGCAGTAGTTCATTATTTAACAAGGCGGCGAATTTGACAAGACACTGCAGATTTAACACGTATTTTTCGTTATCGGTAGTCGTCCATGTTGAAGGGGTGAAAAGAGCCCCTAATGTTGGGAGGTCGAAAACATATTTTCCGAAATTTTCTAAAAATTCAGCAGGCATCTGGATTCGTTTATACAAACTCACACCTAAAAAAAATTATTCTACGCTTATTAGTTCTCGAGATATTCCAGGAAATATATTTTCCACCCCAATTTTGGAGGCTGTTTTACCCCTTCAACATAGTTATTCTGCACATCTACAGAGTTTTAACAAAATCACATCGATCACACGGCGTGTGCGGGTTCGATATATTCCCTTGTAAATTCTTATTAAAGGTAAGTCTTGTTGTTGTTGATTTTGTGAGGTATTCATTCCTTGGTCGTGTAACTTAACGTGTTCATTCACTGAAGAGGTCATTACTTTTTTATCAGAGCTTTAAGTCCCCGGAATGCATACGAATGTGACCGCATAAGTACAGCTCTCCTAACAAGGAACACTATTCAATTGATGATGGAATCACGCAGATTTTTTTACATAGATCGAAAGTATATGTAACAAGGGTCGCAAAAATGTAAATTAAAGATGCTCCCAACAGCTGGTCTGACCTTGAAAAATCAACGCAGGTGGAACAGGGGAAAGAAGAAAAATGAGGGAAAGGAAAAAATATATAATAGTAAATGAATGATAATTCATTATAGATAATAATTAGAAAAAATTAATGATCATAAATGACAATAATAATGATGTCAGTGACATGTTTAGACTGTCTCGTTGATCAAGGTATGAAAGAAACAGTGTTCGCTCGTTGCAGTCATTGTGAAATTTATTATTCCTTCAATCACTTTTTTAAACCTTCTTGACGACAAGATTATCATAAATGTAATGGTTAATATTACCCACTGCTGTGATTTCATTAGTAATATCATTAATTTTTTCTAATTACTATCTATCATTAATCTATCATCATTCATTGACTATAATGTATTTTCATATAATAGAGATAATTAAATTTGAACACACGGATTTGTCATTCTCTTTCCCTCATTTTTCTTCTATCCCCGGTTCCACATTTGTTGATTTTTCAAGGTCAGACCAGCTTTTTGCGACCTTTGTGACGTATACTTTCGATGTATATAACAAAATCTGCGCCATTCCATCATCAATATGAATAGTGTTCCTTATAAGTGAGGAAGGACACACTTGATGGTTTTTAGTTCACTCAACCCCTGCGAGTGTGTCCCAAGCTAGCCCCTAGACCTCCCCTATATAGGTCCAGTAAGTTAACACGCTAACCATCATTTTCAACGAATTGAAACCTCTACTTTACTTCCTTCTCAAATATCCACTACACTCCTATCTTCGCGCGAAACACCTTCCCTCGCTCGTACTTCATACTTCCCTCATAAGCTACCTACTTTGTCATCCCCGATCAGAAATCGCGACAGACAGGTGGGTTTTGCGGCCGATCGAGCCAGCAGACATCCTTGGCAGCCGATCTCGCGTCGTTTCACGAATCTCGTCCAACTACCAGCGCACGATATCCAGCCCAGCAATTATAAAACTGCTGTAGAGAGCCACCGCCACCGCGAACACATGTCGGCCCGCTGCCACCCTCCACCACCCCCTGGACGGCGTTCTTGGACGCCGACATGGGAGCGGACGCGCGACACGCCACGCACGCAGCACGCACGCACCGACGCGGCGCGACGCCCCCGTGCCACCGCCGTGCACGTAGACGTCCGTTTTGCGCGAGTGTACGCCTGCGTGCGTCGCAGTTCTGAATAATTTGACATGTTGTCGTACACGTTATTATTCAGATAGATCTTGAGATACCGCGAGCCGAGCGGCCCCGCTTCGGGCGAACCACGTACCCTGCCTCTGTCTTCCCTTCTCTGTCCCATCATCCAGCTGGCTCTCGTTTCCACTTTACGCCTGCTCGCTCGTCTCTGCGTGTAGGGGCGCGACAGAATTCGGAGCCACGGATCGCCCGCGAACTTGGGCTTCTTTTTTAATGCTACTCGCACCAACCCCCTTGGTGTATTGGTAACATAGTTGTCCGAATTAGGATTTTGGGAGCTGGAGGAATTCTTGGGAGGGAACGAAGATTGTTAACCCTTAACTGGTATCCTGGGGTCGCTCGTGACCCCAAGCACGCAAAGTTCCATGTACAATTTTCGGTTGTCTAAGTTGGTAAACTGAATTTCTAATTAATTTTATAATAATAGTTTAACTTCCTGCGCTTCTATTATTTTATACATTACCTAAGATGAAAATATTCATAGTGGTTGCTCTAGTGTCGACTTTACAAATTTCTGTGTTCTTTTTTATTTGGGGTCTGCCACGACCCCAGTATACCAGTCACGTTTGCCAAAAACAGTATACCAGTTAAGGGTTAACCCATCGTGGTCACAAGAGGTGTATCTCATTTTCATCTCACGCAATGTTTTTTTCTTTGTCCATATTTCCTTAATTTTTAGATACTAATATTAAATTTTAAAGGTTCTGTGAATCTTAACAAAAAAAATTGCTTTTTTTCTCATTATTTCTTCAACTATAAATTTCATTATATCAAAATTTACATTTCTAGAAAAAGGTCAATGGAACAGTGCTGGGGTGTTTAATAGAGTTTGCAAAAGAGCTAGCGATCACTGTATAAAGTATAAAGAGTCCAATAGTGCAACTTGCATTACATTAGAAACGTGAATCGGCAACAGCTGAACGAGTAAGTGAGTCGTGACCGAAGGAAACTATCCCACGACGAAGGAAGATGTTAAAAATACCCTCCTCATCGATCGAACGATCCGCCTCGGTGAGAAGCATCCATTTACTGTCATCCGGCGAAATGTACAGGTTTGGTGGGATCGATAGAGGAGCCAGCCACGACATCCGCGAGTTTCTCTATCGAGATTGACATTTAGATTGTGCCAGCAGCGATTGTCATGCGATCGGCGAACCCCTAATAGGCTCTATTAGCATGGAGCGGTGTAATCGGTTGGGGATTCGCATGCACGTCCAGGAGAAAAGAAGCCCGGCGCGCTCCCCCTTTTTTTCCTCTCATTATACACGGGGGCACAGCGAGACGCGTCATTAGAATAATACAGCCGGTAATGCGCTAAACATCGGGACGCGCATAATAAAGCGGCTGCACCTGCGGCACGCCGTCTAATTATTCGGCCGGGGGTTTTTTAAGTCGCGGCGATTTATATCAAGCAATTAGCCCTGGCTGTAGCGCTAATTGGAGTGAGACCGCGTACGTGCGCCGGGCTACAGTGAACTGATAAACACGGGGACTATCTCGTTAGTGCTTCGCGTGGGGTCTGCCCTTTCGCGCGCGGCGAAACTTTCCAAACACCCACCTCGTTCAATTTAACTCGAAAACGAGTCCCCGCGCAGTTTTACAGGCGAAAGCGAACGAGCAGTTTTCTTCGACGGAATCGAGCGTTCGGCGTTGAGCTACAGGAGGGATTTTCCTCGTCGATGGTATACGCGGAGAGTAACTGTTGGCGAAGGGAAGGAAATTGATATGCGGAATGAAAATGCGTGGGACCGGTGAAGATTGCGGGGCTGCGAAGTGATAGGTTCTCGAGGCGAGAAGCAGAGGATAATTCACATTCCTGCTGTGAAAAGGGAAATTAAAATACACTAGAACTGCCGGTCGTATCAATCAACGTCTGGCAGGTAGAAGGGAGGCGCAAAGATGCCTCGTCATTAACGGGCAACGGGCCATTATTCGGGGCATCGTCGTAGAGGGAAACCGGCAATTTACTTCTTAAGGGTGAAAGTGCTTCTAAACACCCTCCTGTCCGATATCTGCGTCGTTTTCTCGATTTGCAGACTGATCGTTAGATGGTTCTACCGATTCCATGCTGGGGATGGTGTGGAGTTTCTGCTCTGCATGTGAAATGTAACTGTTAAGGGGTAGGTTACCCTCAAAATGTTCGAAGCTTGGTTTTTAGGATGTTCGCATCTTTTCTACGCGTTTTAAGCGCAACCGGGCCCCGAAATTCTTAAAAGTGAAGAAATTACCGTGAAAAAAATGTGCAACTTTAAACGCGATTTCCCAGAAACTACGTTTTCCAAAACGGTGAACATAAAATCTCGGAAACCGCTCGAACGATTTGAATGAAAATTTACAGGGAGCTGCAGGAAACTATTCCCCTCCATGTATTGAGAGTACATTTTCAATATGAATTCTTAAAAAAAAAGATAAAAATATTTTTCCTACAAAAAAGGAAAAAATCAGAGACATCAACACAAAAATTGTATTAATATGTTTAACAAAATTTTGCTTCCTGCACTGTCTTACAGATTATAAAAATGCATTTACTTTGTCTCACATTTATATTTGTAACTTTTTTTCCTACAAATATATTTAAAAAATTATTTTTACGCATTGAAGTCAACGAAATGACGCTTAAATGGTAAAACAAAAATTCTCTCCATATTCATTTATTAGTTCAGAATGCGCGTTTGAAGAAGGGCCAGATTTTGGGCTGTTGAGAGTAACCTACCCCCTTAAGGGGGAAACACTGTAATGGTGTGCAACGTACCTAAGGGTATTTTCGGAATTCTTTTCAGACAAATAATGCAAGTAAATCAATATATTGCTTAATATAGTAAATATATACATATTGAAAGGTAAAACAAATTTCCAGGCAAATTCATTAATCTGTTTCAATTCAAAATGTGCGATGTGTTCCTCTGGTGTTGACAGTAAATCACTATATTGCTGATTTAACCATATGGTTAATCTGAATTCAAAAAGACAGAAATATTTCAATATTAAGCAGCCTATGTATATTATTTTAAAAAAACCTGTGTACTGTAAGTGTAATAGATGTAGGCTTCTAAATATATTATGTAGTTTCTAAATATTTGCTTGCATTGTTTGCTTAAAAAATTCAGAACTGCAGTGTTTGCCTTCTTAATGGGTGCAGTGAATACGTGGTTTGACTTTTCTGTAGTACTTAACAAAATTATAAAGTCGAATGGAAAATGAGTATAATTGTCTATCACGGCACAGAGAGATCGTCTTCTGATCCCCAATCGAATGTTGAGACCTCTATTCGATACAATCGACCTCGATCGTGTTGCTACGTAGATACCGATATCAGAAGCAGCCTGTAAGTACAAGGAACGATACCGTATTCGCGATATCCGGCTTCCGTCGTGAAGCTACCCTACGCAATTTAAAAGTAGATCAACCCTCGTATCGTATCGCGTCATCCCACTCGAACGCCTCCTATGCCCACCGATGGCGGCATCGATACGATCCCGAGGAGCCATACGCGTTTCAACGATATATCGTCGAAACGCGTACGGCGTCGGTCAACGCACCTGCGTCCATCGGTAGCGTCTCTCAACCCGTGAATGGTCGTATGTACGGATATACAGGGTGACCCTTAACAATATAGAATAAGCTACACGCCCTTGGTATCATTTAGAGACCCGAAGTTGAAGAGTGCTGTGTTCCATTTGCAATGATTTGAGGAGGAAATGAGAATCGAGGTTCCATTGCACTTTCAATTTGTACAGTAGGGTTTCTATTTCATTTTCAATTAGGTCACCGTGTGAAAATTGTAGGGAACTGCAAATATAAAAGTACCTAAGGGTTTCTGCCACTATTGCGTACCTATATTGCTTTTGTACACTAGCAGGACTTCTCCCGTTTATTAATAAATAAATGAATAAAAGATGGCGAGTGTGATTGTGTCGAGAGGGTTGAAGTTGCATGGAGAGGTGGATGTTACGAACTTCTACTCAGAGATGGGCATTAATCCAATAAATTTGTAGTAATAACAGTTTCGAATGAAAATTTCGACTAAAATGAAGTTATCTGAGAATAACGAATAAATCTTTATTTAAATGTATCCGAATAAAAAATTATTCGCAATTCTTATTCGAAATTATTCGAAAAATACCCAACTCTGATTTTACTTTCCTACAACTAAATAGGTTTTAGTAGAACGATAGCGAGTGCGATAAGAAATTGCTTGTAACTAAAAACGCGACAGAAATATTGTAAATAAGCTCCAAATTCGACGAACAATATTTTCTCAAGACACCTTTGCAAATGGGACTCGCGGTTACCTTGTATCATTTCGTTACAAAACGCTCCCGAGAGCACGTTCATGGTCTACGCGCTTGCTACCGCGGGACACCCTGTATGCACGCACGATAGAAAGGAAAAGAGGGCAACGAAGGGGTCCAGTTGCACCGAGGAGAGATCTCCCGTGGTAGATATAGCGCCGGCCCCTAAACATCCACCATTATATTAAATTGTGTATATTTCCCTTCATAATTACTCGAATTATACGCATTATGTAAATCGGTATGTTAATGCACTGGCCTCCACCCTCCTGCGCCTCCCCCACCACCTCCAGCCGCTCTCCGTCGGCCATGTGCTCCAGCAGGCCGCGCAGAGCTTTCGCCCGCCGCGGCAACGGAGGATTACAGCAATTTCGTTTAAGCGCGCGCTAAATGTTACTTTATGCACTTTTTATACGGGCCGGGCATCCGCTCGCGAGGATAACACCCGTCGCTGGGCTTTTCTAGACCGGCCCGCGATTAACGCACGCCTCTATTTACATAATATTTCGCGAAAGATACGTATCGAGGGGGCCGTCAGCGTGGCCTGATGCGTTTTTACGGCGCCAAAATCAGAAGCATGGAACCGTTCATCAGCTAGCGATGGGCGACGCTTAGAGCGATTGCTCTAGGGGGGAATCGGCCGGCTCAGTTGGAGCGACTTGGACTTTGTCTATTTAGAAAGAACGATGTTTTAAGTCTGTGGAGTCATTTTGGACCACGGGAGTGGGACCACTGTGGTTGCTGAGCACCTTTGAGTACTACGTGTTACGATGAGGAATCGAATTGGCACTATTTTTATCCCGACAATCAGATGTAAGGACCTTAACAGGTCGATATCAGGTGGGAACTACTGGGGTAATGGATCTAAAGGAAGTGGTGGAATGCTACGTGCAAGTACGTGCCTCTAATGAATAATATCTCAGCAAAGTCTTTCCACTAAGATGGAGAGGCTGTCCGACTCCGATTGCTTTGGTTTTTGGATATGTTTTAGAGGTACGTGTTTTTTCATTTTAGTCCGTTTGCATACATGTTTAGATAAGCAGAGGTTGATTATGAACTTTAAGGGATGGTTTCACTCTCCCTCCCTAAAAAAAATGCAAACGGGCCGAAATAATAAAACACGTATTTGTTATTTTTCGGTCCTCTGAAAGATATTCAAAAATCTAAGTAATCGGAGGCGCACATCTGAAAATTTCCCATTGTGTAATATATACTATTCCAATGAAATAGTATCGAACTTGTAATCTTTAGATACATTTTTGAAGGCGCTTCCACCTGAGTACACCTGATTCTTGGGATCAATCTGAAACCAATAGACTTCCCTTGACGAGAGCTGTCCAAAGATATACCTACAGTAATCAAGACGCACTAAATCAAGACACGCTACATCGTATAAAATCTCTCGTGTTATTCCAAAGTTTAAGTAATCGTAAAACGAGAATTTATCGCCCGTTTGGTGCGCAACACCTGCTCCAATCAGTTCGTGGCCGTACCTCACTCTTTTTTTTGCCAGGAACATCCGTCACCAGAAGAACTTGTTCCTTTCGGCCGACATTGGTCGATAGCATTTATAGAGCGCTCTATATAATAATATTCAGCGAGATCGATATCCAAGCAGAGATTGAGGTCCTTTAATAAGGCTGAGCGCTGAAATTAGGAACCCCGAGATATCCGCGCGCGTTCTCGCCAGGCAGCGTATAGAATATCAACTGGCGATGGCCAAGATAATCGCGATCCTTTCATCAGTGGTGATAGGCATCTATTCATAAAGCAAATCGACAGCAATGGACAGTGTCCAGTTAAATGCAGCAGACGATAAGTTGGTGCCGCGATACCCTGTGTTTTTTGGAGATTTTAACACCGTTTCGACATCGGTTTGCTTTATAATTTCGGGTAAAGACGATGTAGTAGTACGGTGTTCAATCTTGTATGTAATACTATGTGTCTTAGCACGGTATTATGTTTTCTCACTTTCTAATCTGACTATTTTATGATCTTTCAGCTGGAGGTACAAGATAATAAGTATACAGAACGACGACCGTTTGTTTTAAGGCGGAACCACACATTCGGCATTCGGCGAGCAACTAGATAATATATGGGTGGATTTAGCGATGTTGCAGATTATTAAATGCTTGCGCAAGCTTCTGTACGAATATTCGCAGTACCCTATCCCGAGTCGAAAAACTCGTCATTTGTCGAATAATCGCATAGTGTGGAGATATAGGCGAATACATCTTCGGATGCCGAAAATTCGAATGCTAAATATTCGAATGCTAAGTATTCGAATTCCAAAAATTCGAATGCTAAATATTCGAATCTCGAAAATTCGAATGCTAAATATTCGAATCCCGAAAATTCGAATGCTAAATATTCGAATTCCGAAAATTCGAATGCTAAATATCCGAATCCCGAAAATTTGAATGCTAAATATTCTAATGCGGAAAATTAAAATGCTAAATATTCGAATCCCGAAAATTCGAATGCTAAATATTCGAATCCCGAAAATTCGAATGCTAAATATTCGAATTCCGAAAATTCGAATGCTAAATATCCAAATCCCGAAAATTCGAATGCTAAATATTCGAGTCCCAAAAATTCGAATGCTAAATATTCGAATCCCGAAAATTCGAATGCTAAATATTCGAATCCCGAAAATTCGAATGCTAAATATTCGAATGCGGAAAATTCGAATGCCGAATATTCGAATGCCAAAAATTCCATTGCCGAACGTGTGGTTCCGTCTTTATATAGTACCCAACCTCGCGACACACTGAAATCCGAATACACAAGTTGCCCTAGGTACCCTAAAACGCTCAAGGATCACACATTCGACAAACCCTTACCACACGCCATGGAGGTTTCACCATCGGCCCGGTTCGATTGACACGTCAGCCGCTCCCAACGTCGCCAAGAAAATCCAAGAACGATATTATTAACGGCGAGGTTCCCTTCCTTTTTTTTCTCCGCCGAGGTCCGCGGAACGATTACCAAGTAATCCGTGGCCTCATTACCGGCGCCAATTATCGAATGGACGATTCGATCAGCCGCGGTGGCAAACGATCCACCGGGCGACTCTCAATCAACCGGTGGACGAGGACGAGGACGATGATCGACGACGAGGTGGATGACGATCGACGGCAATTTCGATGATGATACAGAATTATCCAGCCGCGAAGGGATCACTGGACCCCTGGAGAAGGTATTCCAGGGTTTCGAGACGGCTGGACCTCTCCCTCTCCCTCCCTCCCTCTCTCTCTCTCTCTCTCTTGCTCTGTGTTTCGCGCCCTCGGACGTCTCCAACAATGTTTTTCGTGTGCCCGCGACACAGGGACACGTACACTGGGCCGTCGCGCAGGCACGTACACGGCGAGAGGCCAGCGTGCATACGCGCCGGGCTTTATTACACGTGGAGACGGGGTGGAAGGACGATCACTGGATCCGCGGGCGAACTTCGTTACGGACCTGTGTGATTTTCCATGCAAATTGAGTTGTTCGCCTGTCATTATGCTAATAAAAGTAATGACGCGTCGCCGTATATACGGGTAATGCAGCTGCTGTAATGAACCACGGGCCTGTAGCGGCGTCGGAGGTCCTCGCACCGTTCCCGGATCGTGGCGCTGCGACATTTCGCCGCGTTCCACGGGCAACAGCTGGATCGAACGCGGAGAAAGTCCTACGAATCGCTTTGATTGTCGCCTGTACACACCTATGCTTTACCTGCCCTATCTAATGGAGATCGTTTACAAGCATACGGGGGAGAGGTTAGTTAAACGACATCTGCCGAGCTAATTGGGCCAGGGGAACGGGTACCTCGACGGTGAATGGAAATATGTAGGTACTTTACGAAGGCATTCGTGGAAATGTTTGCATGCAATAGTAGTCGCATTTGCGTGGACTTTGTAAAATTCTCTGTAAACACATACTACTGGAATTTGTTCTGATGATGGTCTTGTAGTGTATCAGAGGGGGGAGAGGGAGCATTGTTTGCCAATTGCGAGTGGTTAAAGAAAGATTGAGTTGTGTTTGAATTCTAGGAAGACTGTAAAAATGCATAAGAAGGTTTGGAATAGTTTAGTGTTGAGAGAAGGTAAGAAAGTGGAGGTTATTAGTTAAATACAGTGTTTATGAAGTTAAAGATCTCCTTTTAGACAGAACTTATTCTACTACAGTTCGTACAGGTTCGATTAGTACAGTCTGGAATTCGAAAGTGAGAAATTTCCTGTTTTCTGCTACACTGATACCGAAATCACGAATTTTCATCGGAAAGTCGCAGCTCTAGAGGGACATGTAACGCTAACGCCTCGGGACCGAGCGGGATTGCATTTTTGACAAAGTGGATATACAAGTGGAGTCGCGATAGCCGAGTGCTTCGAAAAATAACGAGGCGGAATGATAGTAATTATCGCGAACGGTCGTAACAATTACTTTGTTAGCCCCTTTCTCCCCTCTGGGCGTTAACACGTTCGCTACGAGCGTTTTCTCCCTGCATAACGAACGCGCAAGGAATTAGCCGCAATAAAGATATCCCTCCTTGTGTTTACATTTGAACGTTGCGCGCACACCGCTTGTACTACACGCCGACGCTAATTACTTTTAAATTCATGCGACAGTAAAGGTGCCTTCTGACGCGCGGCGTTATTCTGCGATGTCCCGAAGAAGAGAGTCGACCATGGTTAACGATCGACAATTTCGATCTTCTATGGGCGTGAAGAAATTTTGTCTGCGAAACTTGACAAAAGTAGTAAAAGTTACTCGGCTAAAACGAAGTCGTTGAGCTGAGAAAAGGCTTCGATGGAAATGAGGGTTGCCTGTGAGGATGAACAGGGACCTTTTTTGTAACAGCAAGCATCTATGCGAAGAAATTAGACGCTATAGTCTGTTCAAATATAATTGATAACTCAAAGCTACCTGCTTCTAGCAATCTGAATTATCTCAAACACTGCCCCGAATTTTACATAGTACCTGCAAAAGGGCGGATTTGGAGATTTGGCGAACCTGGATTAACAAGCACCTGCCGCCCGTTTCGTGAAATATCATAAAATATTTTATTTTAAAAGAGTTGAGACAGTTTTAAAATTAATTTCAATTAATTTGATTAATTTAGTCTGACAACTCACGTATGAGTTATGGCTAATTTGCTACATGAAAAGAAGGGAATTGCTTCTAAATTAGTCTGAAGCCTCTGTGTTCGAAGACCACCCTTCACTTTCGGTGTTAGGGAAATAGACATTTTATGTTAGAACGGAAATCTATGCTATTATTGTCGACGAAGAAATCAAAAGTCATAGGCTTAAATATATTGCTACCTTATTCAATTTTTTTCGTCCAAACTTCGCCACCCTAGACTGTAGCCTACTTAGCCTATACATATACAAATCAGCCCAGGCATATCCGCTTAGATTTTTATTCGAGTGACAGCTTACAGATTTCCTCGAACACGTGGTAGACAAAACAACGAAACAGTAAAACCGACCAACTGAGACCGAGCCGACTACAATCGAGAACCGAAGGAAAACTTGCAACTACAGTTTTCCCTCCAACAACCACCCCCACATCCGAAAGTGAAACAGGTGATTGTCTGTTATCTAAGGGGAAATCTCTCCTGCGCCGAAGAAACGACAAAACGAACGTGGTAACCATTTCTGCTCGATCGGGAAAGGGGATCAGAACCGTAGAGGCTGCACCGTCAATGGCTCGTTTCTCACAAAAGCGGCACTAGTCGCCGAGCGACGCCGTCGCATCGTGGGAGTGATTGCGGAAACGTCTGCCGTCGTAGCCGCCGCGTTACGTGCGTGCATAATGCATATCGCGTGACTCCGTCACGGATCCGGACAGTTACAACGTGTACACGCGTAACAATATCGCGTATCGGGGAGGATCTCTCTCTCTCTCTTTCTCCTACCGACGCCTGGCATTTTAATCGAACCCGCGAGGGAGAGAAATGGATTGTATATCTCTGGCGGCCGGGACACCGTAACGAGGCCCATTATAAAATAGAAGCCGTTCGCGAGCTAAGTCGATGCCAGGTCCCATGGAGTTGCCGCTGCTTCAACCAACCGCACTCTATCGCAAAACATTGTATCGTAAGTGGAAACGCGCCGCGATTATGCTATCCCCTTGCAGATCTCCGTTAATAACGCAGCCAGACCGCTCGTTATCGGTTACGCATTTTCGCCAGTCACCCTCGAGAAGTGCTCCCCAGCGGCGATGGATAGAGGCGTTTCCGGGACAGCGATGCGTTATCGTGCGCCGCCGTTTCGCTACCCCGGTTTCTAACTTTCCAATGCCAGGCGTTTTGAGATCGTGAATCATTTTTTTTTTTACAGTTTCGGAGTTATGACGTGTAATAGGCGCAAACAAAATTCTGCATCTAGACACCCTACAAAATAACGCCCTTCGGATAACAGTAGGTGCGTTCCGATCAAGCCCAATCAATGGCATCCTCAGCGAGGTAGCTGAACCGCCCCTAAGAGTACGAAGGAAATACCTGAGCATAAAATTCGCGAACTAATCATCTGCCCTTCCTCAGAACCCTGTATTTCAGAGCGTCTTCGAGAAGAAGAATACCAACCAACCACGGACAAAAATAAAGAAACCCGCTCCTGTTTTACTGCAGGATACACACCTGTGAAAGAGAACTTGAAATGGAAATCCAACCTACAACATGGAAATCGATAGATAGCATTCCTCCTTGGACCATTCCAAAAATAGAAGCCAATACCACACTACTAAAGCACAACAAAAAGGACACCAATCCTAGCCTGTTTAAAACCCTATTCCGAGAACTAGAAGAGACATACACAAATCAATCGCATATATACTTACACAGATGGATCTAAAACACAAAATGGCACTGGTTATGCTTTCACATTGGACAATCGACCACAAAAGTGTAACTCCATCAAGAAGCTTCTGCCCTCTTCTGCGAACTAACCGCGATAACACATGCTGTTCAAACTATAGCCGGCGAACGAAATAAATCCTTTGCTATAGTCTGCGACTCCGCTAATGCCATTCAAGCAGTTCAAAACCAATGGACAAACGATTTCACCGTCCAGGAATGCCAAAAATCCTATGTCGAGGCAACCCATAGGAACAACTCGATCACAGTAATCTGGGTCCCTGCACACACAGGGATCGAGGGGAACGAAAGAGCAGATACAGCGGCTAGAGAAGTAGCCGGCTCACCAATCTTCGACCGTAGCTCCACCGTCCCACCGGAAAATATACTCAATCTCATGTCTAAAGAAATCTCATGTCTAAAGAAATAAATAAAAGATAAATGGAATGAAGAATGGAAATTTATAACTATGCCACGACTGACAGCAATTAAAGACGACTCTTTTGAGAAAAACATATCACGTTCGCTACCAAGACATAGTTAGGTCGTAACATCGAGAATCACGATTGGACACACAAAACTCGCACACCGATACCTTCTTGACAGAGAAGAGCTCCCATCCTGCGATCTATGCAAGGTGGAACTGTCAGTGGAACACATCATCCTACACTGCAGGAAATACGACATCTGCAGACAAAACTACGACTTGAGGCCCACCCTAAAGGACAACTTAACCCTTAACTGGTATACTGTTTTTGGCAAACGTGGCTGGTAAACTGGGGTCGTGGCAGACCCCAAATAAAAAAGGACACAGAAATTTGTAAAGTCGACCCTGAATCAACCTCTATGAATATTTTGTTCTTAGGTAATGTGTAAAATAATAGAAACCTAGAAAGTTAAACTATTATTATAAAATTAATTAGAAAAACAGTTTACAAGCTTAGACAACCAACAATTTTGCAGCGAACTTTGCGTGCCTGGGGTCATGAGCGACCCCAAGATGCCAGTTAAGGGTTAAACGACGAAGGAGCAATGCAAAGTCTATTAGATTATCTGGAACATACCAAATTGTACAACCAACTGTAGCCCAGACCCTAGGTCGCTAATAACCCATTCTAGTGGTTGATGCGACGGTAAATAACGGAGGAAAAAAGAAAAAAAAATCTGCATCGTTTGATGCAAATCCGATAACTGATAACAAATGAGCGATTTATTGCAAGTAAATAAAAATATTAATATTAATATTAATATTAAAATAATATTGTTATAATATTAATATTAATATTAATATTAATATTAAAATAATATTGTAGATTACTATTAATATTAGAGCAAATTTTCTATAATAAAAATATTAAGATTAATATTATCCTCGCCAAAAGTAGAAATAAAAACTTAACAACTCAATATACTACTTATCGCGTATAAAATATATATTCTTCAGTTAGTGTTCGCTTTTCAATGGAAACTCAAAGCAATAATTTTATAAACAGTTTTTCTAATTTACTCGAAGCTGGTAAAGTTGGAGCTGCACCCCCCTTGCTGTCAGGTCCTAAATTTATATGGGCGTGGAAAACGAATCCTTACTTGTATCGGGAATTTTTATCACCGTTGGTACGTCTCGAAACGCGCGTTGGGCTGATTTAATGGGCCTCCCTCGTTAAGTGCCCGGCTATGGACCCCGTGGGCGAACAGTAAGCGGGGTCGTGAGATTTTAGGGCGGGAAAGTGGGTTTGATTTGGCCCCCACGGTGGTCAGATCGATAGAAGACGGAGGGAGACGGAGGATTAATTGAAAAGTCAGCGAAACGCGATCCGCAGAGGCGGTGCGAGTGGAAAAACTACGGCGAGGCAGGCACGCCCGCTGTTTTACGAGCTGCAGGTTCAGCACGTCGGCCAATTACACCTTCCACGGTTAGGTGGTTCCTCCGTCTTAACGGGGCAGTTAGTGCCAACATAAATGTCCCTGCTGCACGCTTTTAATTGCCCGCTCATAGCGTCGCCCGCGATATACGCCCCGCTGGAAGAAAAAGGGGCAAGGTCGCGGGGCGTGGAGGCCGAGAGGTAAACGGCGAGCGCGAACGAGGCCGATGATATTCTTGTTTTACAAATTGTCGGGTGGCGTTCGCGTTTATGCGAAAAAGCGCCGCCATTATCGCGATATCCGTGCGCGCCGGTTAATTATCGAGCGACGCGAAATTCGATGATAATCTCGCGTACCTCGCGAAATATTACACGGAAAGCGGCGAACCGTGACGAAATGTCCCGGAGAGTCGGTGTAATATGCAAATCAATTGCCTGCCATGTGTAAAGTGATTTATGCAAAATGACCGATGCGATTATGTACCAAAAATCGCGGATACACAGATTGTCGAGCTTCTCTTGGATCGTTTAATACCTGGTGTTAAGATTTCGTGTCGACTTCGATTTTTCAAAAGATAATGGTACGTCTTTGGCGGTACAGGCTCGCCGATCTTTTTCGCAATTTATACAATCAGCCACATTACAAAAACGTCCAATATCGGTCAAGATCATAGTTGCACAGTTAAATTTATGGTGGCATTGCTGGTCGCAATTTTTACTTTCAACTTATCGGTGGCATTATGAAGGCCATTCTTCTCTGTGCGCCTGTGCAACATTCTTCCCTTTTGCAAATCACTTGACGCTTCGGCAACGTCTCTCACCCCTTAACATTCAGACACCTCCCCCCGAAAAGAGTATAGAAGTTTTAAATTTTAGTTTATTTATTACTGATTTTTTGCATACGCTCGAAGATGGTGTGACCTCTACGTCACACTGATCACTAGAGTTAACCCTTCGTGGTCGCACCTTATAACCACAAATTGCCTAGGGGTTCACCGTACCCCAGCGTCATTTTTGAGCAACCATTTTCCTATTTTTGAATCTTTTAACATTTGAGGGATAATTGTACATTCGTAATATTCACAAAATCACTAATACAATAGTCATTTTCTATAAATGTAAATCTCGATATAATGAAATTTGTAGCTGAGAAAATAGTTGTGGCAAAAAATCGATTTGTTCTGTTAAAATTACCCAAATTCTTAAATTTGAATACAAAGTTCTAGAAACTTACAGAAATGTCGGCAAATACATATATTTCTAGGAGAAATATACCCCATTGGACCACGAAGGGTTAATCACATATACCTGCAAATACTTTTTCTGAGATGTACGCAATACCCTCCCTCACTTGCAAGTGTTTCCGTAAGAACGGCTTCAGTAACAGGACACAATCATACCAGTCGCTGGATTATCGGGATCATATACTCCGCGAGTCCTGTGCGGACCCACGCGTCTCGACTGGTCCAAACAGCTACAAAGATCGATGAAGTAGATATTCGGTTGACGAGCGGGGGGAAACGATCGATCAATGGTCGCGATCATAACGCTGGTCGGCAGGCACACCAACTGGATCGCGGCGCTTCCCGCGGCTGGTTGCCGTGCATCCCCGGGACAGCAAATAAAAGAACTTAACTGAGACGTACACCAAGGGCTCATTAACATTTGCCTTGGGACACGCGTTCGCGAGGTTACCGCGAATTCGTTTCCGCCAGCCGGCCGGGCCCAATATATTTTAATTAACGATTACGCCCGTAAATATCGTTTATCGGCATCGTAAGTCACTCGCCTCGGGGATATAACATTCGTTTTCAGCTGGGCCCGCGTGGGTGTGACAGTGGGGCCCAGAGTGGTCGCGAGGCGAGGTTCAGGTGGCCAGTGGGCCCCGATAGCTGCTCGCCCGAAATAGGAATACTCGAAATTCGGTTATTAATTTGGTCGGCGGGGCCCACGGCGGGGCGCTACGACCCCCCCGTGCGTGTCAGCCGGGGTTGGCCCTTCCTGGCCACTCGCCCTTGGGATTCCCTTGAGACAATGGCCGCCTGCGGCGCCCGATGTCCCCGACGACGTCTCCTGGACCCCCGTTGCGGAAGCGCCACGCATGCCCGCCGTTTTACTACTATAGAGACGTCAGATATCCTTGCCCGTCATTTCGTATTCGTGGCCTCGCTCGGGCCCCGAGGGCCCACGCCGGCTTTTGTAACCGCCGCGAGCCCGAGTTTTCATCTCCGATGCGTGAAACGCGGCCCGATACCGATCGCGGAATTTTTACCGGCGAGCTTCGGCATCCGCGTCGCGGTGTACTCTTTTCCCTCGGTCGCTCGGACGAATTTTAAGGAGGGTGCATGATCTTGCACGGCGCTCGCGGTGAACGTCGCTGGAGAGGCTACAGTTGAGATACAGATTCGCTTCTTTACGAGGGAAACTTTCGGAACGTAGGTAGGGGAGGCCGGGGCTAAAAGTTCCGATTTCGATGAAACATAAAAAATGACTGGAAAATAATGTAGTTATTCTCTTCACTATTGACTAATTTCTTGTTGAATTTATTATATCTTCTGATTTTAAGCTTGTGTTTAATATATTGTAATAGGTTTCCCATAGAAAGTAATTTATTTGTGGCTGATCGAAGCGGAACTTCTTACCCCTATATGGGGCAAGTTGTTATCGCATTGGGGTAAGTTGTTACTATGATATAAGAGTTGCCTTTTAATGAAATCTTTCATTTTCTAATGAAATAAAGCAGAATTTTATTAATAATGGTTATTTATGAAGGTTCGGACCAACAAAAATGTATTATCTTTAAAAGAAAACCAAAAGCGACAGTTTTTATTTATCTTTACGCATAACTTCGATCGAAGTCGTGTCCCTTTCCGCCTTTCATTCATATGTTCGCATCTTAAAGCACAGCGGAAACAATTTATACATTTGCGGCAGGTCTGTGAAGATAGCACCCCCAAATTCGAATTTTTGAAAAAACTCAACGCCATTCGTTTGTCCATCGTTTGCCCACGTTTGCACATAAAAAATTTTCGTTTGCCCACCCTTAAAAAAAAAAGTTATGAACAAAATAAAAAATTTGTCTTCATCACCCATCATGAATGCATTTCAATTTTTTTAATAGAAGGATACGAATTTACCCGACCTAGCCACGTTTGCCCACTCTCAGATTTCATTTGCCCACCCTCCAGAATTTAAGTAAAAAATAAAAACCGCGAAAAAATGAGTATAGATGAAGCGATCGCGTTAAAGTTCGATTATTCTCGAAAATATTATGAAAATCGTTCTTTCAACGGTGCAGTTCGTTAGTTTAGATGTAGAAGAGATTTGCCCATCCATTAATTTCGTATGCCCACCCTTCAGAATCGAATTATTAATGAAGATAGCCAAGAAGTGCGGTACCCGTTGAAGCGATCGCGTTAAAGTTCGATTTTTCTGGAAAATATTATCAAAATCGTTCTTTCAACGATGCAGTCCGTTAATGTAGATATAGAAGAGATTTGCCCATGCATTAATTTCATATGTCCACCCTCCAGAATCGAATTATTAATAAAGATAGCCAAGAAGTGCGGTACCTGTTGAACCGAATACCTTTCCGTTCGTTTTTTTTCCGAATGAATTATCAAAATCGATTGTTCTTACCGTAAAGGTTAAGGTGTTTGGTGACATGTTATCCACTTCAATTTGTATCGCTCATCGAATACTTCACACTTTTCACACATCTGCAGCATGTGCAGAATAACACCAGAGTGGTTTTCTAGTCATTTTTCACTAATTACCGCAATGATATCGCACAACGGAAAATAATATAATCTCACAGTCACTTCACAAACCGTAAATGAATGCACGGTCTCGCAAGAGTTGCGTCCGAACTCTGGAGACCGACTGACTTTCGTGCGTCGTTGGAAACAATTCGAGCGTATCGCAGACATATGTTTACGTTTCGGCACGTTCGATGACGACACGCAGCGCTGATATCCTAAAGGGTCGCAGCCCCGAGTGCCACTGCCGAAACGTAAACAGAAGTCTGCGATACTCTTGAATTCTTTCCAACGACGCACTTCTGGGCTATCTTTATTAATAATTCGATTCTGGAGGGTGGACATACGAAATTAATGGATGGGCAAATCTCTTCTATATCTAAACTAACGGACTGCATCGTTGAAAGAACGATTTTCATAATATTTTCGAGAATAATCGAACTTTAACGCGATCGCTTCAACGGGTACCGCACTTTTTGGCTATCTTTATTAATAATTCGATTCTGGAGGGTGGACATATGAAATTAATGCATGGGCAAATCTCTTCTATATCTAAATTAACGGACTGCATCGTTGAAAGAACGATTTTGATAATATTTTCCAGAAAAATCGAACTTTAACGCGATCGCTTCAACGGGTACCGCACTTTTTGGCTATCTTTATTAATAATTCGATTCTGAAGGGTGGGCATACGAAATTAATGGATGGGCAAATCTCTTCTACATCTGGACAAACGATATGCATTGTTAAACAAACGATTTCATCGTTTAATTAATTAAAAATCGAACTTATACTTGGTCGTCTCAACGGGTACCGCACTTCTTGACTATCTTTATTAATAATTCGATTCTAGAGGGTGGACATATGAAATTAATGCATGGGCAAATCTCTTCTATATCTAAACTAACGGACTGCATCGTTGAAAGAACGATTTTGATAATATTTTCCAGAAAAATCGAACTTTAACGCGATCGCTTCAACGGGTACCGCACTTTTTGGCTATCTTTATTAATAATTCGATTCTAGAGGGTGGACATATGAAATTAATGCATGGGCAAATCTCTTCTATATCTAAACTAACGGACTGCATCGTTGAAAGAACGATTTTGATAATATTTTCCAGAAAAATCGAACTTTAACGCGATCGCTTCAACGGGTACCGCACTTTTTGGCTATCTTTATTAATAATTCGATTCTGGAGGGTGGGCATACGAAATTAATGCATGGGCAAATCTCTTCTACATCTGGACAAACGATATGCATTGTTAAACAAACGACTTCATCGTTTAATTAATTAAAAATCGAACTTATACTTGGTCGTCTCAACGGGTACCGCACTTTTTGGCTATCTTTATTAATAATTCGATTCTGGAGGGTGGGCATACGAAATTAATGCATGGGCAAATCTCTTCTACATCTGGACAATCGATATGCATTGTTAAACAAACGATTTCATCGTTTAATTAATTAAAAATCGAACTTATACTTGGTCGTCTCAACGGGTATCGCACTTCTTGACTATCTTTATTCATAATTCGATTCTGGAGGGTGGGCATACGAAATTAATGTATGGGCAAATCTCTTCTACATCTAAACTAACGGACTGCATCGTTGAAAGAACGATTTTGATAATATTTTCCAGAAAAATCGAACTTTAACGCGATCGCTTCACCTGTACCCTTCTTTTCGAGGTTTTTATTTTTTAATTCGATTCTGGAGGGTGAGCTTACGAAATCTGAGAGTGGGCAAACGTGGCCAGGTCGGGTACATTCGTATCCTTCTTTTAAAAAATTGAAATGCATTCATGATGGGTGAAGACAAATTTATTATTTTGCTCATAACTTTTTTTTGAAGGGTGGGCAAACGAAAATTTTTTATGGACAAACGTGGGCACACGATGAACAAACGAATGCCGTTGAGTTTTTTTAAAAAATCGAATTTGGGGGTGCTATCTTCACAGACCTATTTGCGGCGGGGCAAGTTTTTACATGTATTCAAACGATAAACACTATTACACCGTGTTCTTAAATGTCATTTGATCCATAAGAACGATTCAATCTATAATATCGACGTTAAATAATTGAAATAGACCAAAAAGTAATGATAGAAAAATTTTTACTTATCTGGTACGCGACTAATAGGTCCTTGCTTACAACCACACAATTCGCTGTCGCGGACGCTATTAAATTGGGCGACAGAGTGGCGTGATCAACTCACACGGAAAAAATAATTTAAAGTACAACGCTCTTTTTATTTCGAAGACAGAGCCGTCGGAACAACTTACCCCCGGAACTTTTAGCCCCGGTCTCCCCTACAACTGGGTGCACGATGAGATTTCAGATGAGATACAAATCTCAGCAAGTAAACGTAAATAATCGAAACAGTCGCGAGAGATGAGATTTTGGAAAATATATCATGAAACTTGTCTCATGAGTCTAAGTAGTTTTATGGAACTAATAATTGTCTGACGAGATTAAAATCTCACGTGGAGCAGGATATTGTTATCATATCGTGGATTTGCACCTTTACAACTTACAGCTTTCGAGAAGAAAATCTCTTTTTCTTCGTCATCCCTTATATGACAAAAAACAGGGGTGTCCAAAAGGCTAATTTAAAAGACCGACACTTATACACCCCAACAATATCCTCCTCCGTCAACTTCATCCCACCACGGAAAACAGCAACAGAGATCCCCGAGGCATCAACTTGAGAAATCTGTACCCTCGAAGATACCAGCCACCCGATCGACTAGAAACCGATCGGGAGGATCGCGTCGGGCGTAATTTCGGTGTCTATCAAGCGACAATCGCGGTTCATTATACAATCGCCGGCGATGATCGCGGGAGGAAGGAGCGGAGCGATAGGGATCTGCCGCTTAATTGAGACCTAACCGGGGGCCAGCGATCCCGCGATTATACCGTCTCGTCCTGTACGCGAGGACACGCGCGCCCCGCTTTTGCCCCGATCTTGCGTCCCGACGACGCACGGCGGCCAGCCCGAGCGGGTGCATCGAAAGCACGCGAAAAAAGGAACCCGCTGGATTTATCGTGATGCATCGTGCCACTGACAAGAACAGCTGCGCGCACGGCGGAGCTCTGCCGCGCAGCGGGAACGGATCTCCGCCGCGGGAAACAAACGTACGATAACGATCCCTAGTGTTTTGCGCCGTGTATGATGTTATTGTCGCGGTCGATCGTGATTTTCTGGGGAGAACCGGCCACGCGCTGATTTATCGCGACTCCGACCACGCGAGGGACAAGAGGAGACCCACGGCTGTCACGGGCGCACGTGAGATGGGAGACGCGCTCGGTCCGGAGATCGCGTGCGCCCCGTCTTTTCTACCGCGACCGAGTCTCGCGAGGAAGAAGAAGTTCCACGATAAATTGCACCCCCGGCGATCGTCGCTCCCTCGCCCCGAGGATCACCATTACCGAGTAATTAGCGGCAGGCTCCGCGGCGTTTTCCTTCTTCGTGGCTAGTTGCGCGGCCAGAGGATTCAATAAGTAGCCGTGTTCACGCGATGCCATCGGGGGCATCATTGACCGTTTGTAAGAAAATTAGCGATTCGTGCGAGTAAACGCTCCGCGTACTCTGCCGGCTCCGTCTTCGAACGCGGGGATACAAAGTGTTCCTGTACGCTTGTCAGACTCCACTCCGAGGCAGGTATGTGCGCGCACTCGTTTTACCTGCTTGAATAGTGTACGCTAATGTCGGAGGGAAGCGACGCTGAATGGCGCGCTTTGGTGGTGCGACCTCGTTCGGCGCGCGTCGATTACGTGCAATCAGAATTGTTAAGATTTCAATGATACTTACGCCCTGAAGTCCAGTCGATGTCGTGGTGGACGATGATGCATGGAGCACACAAGTGGTTGGCCGGGTGGATATGGAACGAGAAGCGTGGATTAAAAATGCTCCAGTTAGGAGAGATTTTGAGAGCCTCTTCGAGTGTTAACCCCCTGACGTTGATTTCACCCCTTCCTATTTGCAACGTCAGACATGTGGCTTTAGTCCTTACACTGTTAGTTAACAACAGCAGATAGCTGAACCTCGCCTTTTGCACTCTACTTCTATTTTTACATATAGGTACTATATAATTTCTAACTCTGCTATTTTTCTCTATCTTGTTTTCTTAGGTATTAGAATTAGGCAATTGAATTTGAGCGCAAATTCAATTAAAGAGGATATTTTCTAATACTTTACTGTAAAGAGAAAATATATATATATATATAATTCAATTAAAGAGGATGTTTTCTCTTTACAGTAAAGTAGTAGAAAATATCCTCTTTAATTGAATTTGAGCGCGCTTTGGATACTCAGCGCACGCTTCGGAGTATGATTGGCAGGTGGCGCATCAATTACGACTGAGCATAAAAAATTAGAGACAGATAGGAAAGTAGAGCACATGTGCAATCCATAATTATCCGTAATTAACTTACTATAAATTAAAATTAATAAGAAGTTAGATAAACTGAACAGAGAAGAGGTGAAAATTAACTTTTACTGCCGTTTCTCTATTTTTCAGGTAAGACCATTGTACAAACTGTAAATATAATGTAAATTGTATAAATAAAATTCAACTCTGTTTTTCAGTGAAACAATTATTGGTTAATTTCATAACCTATTGAAGAAAAAAATTTATAATTAACATTAAAGAAATGGTATTTCCTAAACTTAAATTTTACCGCGCCTCGTATAGAGAGAGGACGACTAACAGAAAGATAGATGGATGATTATATAACAGAGCACATGTGCATGGATTGAGAAAGTGAGATGAAAATTAATAGAGTATTATTAATATAAAAGAAAGTAATAAAGGTGTAAACGAAGAAGTGATAGAGAATAAACTTTAAATGTCGTTTCTCTCTTTACAGGTAAGATTGCACATATTGTAATAAGCGTTGTAATATAATATAATATAATAAAGAAAATAATCTCTCTTTACAGGGAAACAATTTCTAGTTTGTTCTGAAAATCCTTTAGTTTGATAGATAATTGTCTTATATGCATTTTTTATCTTCTTGTTATTTTCATAATGTCTACTAGTGCAAAAGAAAATTCTTATTTTTATTATTTACAGTTTTTCACGAGGTTCAGCTTAATTGTTATTATTATTATGCAGTTTTTCACGAGTCTCAGCTTTTTTATTGTTATTATGAATTTTTTACGAGTTTCAGCTTTCTATTATTATTATTATGTGGTTTTTTCACGAGTTTCGACTTTATTACTATTATTATTATTATTTATGGGTGTATGTAACTGTTTCTGTGAGTATATTTCTACTGAAATCATATTCGACTTGCAGCGGGTTTATTTACTTATCAAGTATCACACTTGGAATTCTTGATAACAGAACTCTTTACAAGGGGATGTCAAAACTTTCGACGTTCAACTTGCAACAGGAATTTCACGATTGCTATTAAAGCACAGAATATCCCAATAACCATTTATAGTCTCGCGCATTCCTCCTATAACTTCCGGTTCAACAGCATAGAAACGGATGTGACAGTGAAAGCCGACTTCGGGGATCTTCGTCAAGGGGTTAACCAGGAAAGGATCCTCCCATTCTGCGTTCCACAGGCACGCAGCAGCGTGACGGTGAAACGGGGAATCCTCGCCGATCCGTTCCACTTTTCGGCCGCCGCAGCCGCGGACCGCCAATCGAGCGAACGCTCGCGGTGCAGTTCGCAGTAGGTGAAACGCGATACGCGCGCGACTTTTTTCAGGCCCCTGAACCGGGGGCCGGTGAGGCGGGAAAGGAAGCCGTCCCGCGCAAACTGCACGGCGCAGCCTTCGTTTCTCTGCGAGGCGGCCCGATACTTTGCAACATTTCGTGATGCGTAATGACTCATACTCACGGACGTTGGATCCTGGCGTGGCGAGACGATGACCGGGCAGCAGCACATGGAACAGAAAAAGCATCGAGGATGCCAGTTAAAACCGCGTTGCTCTACCATCGATATTCCCGGTAGCCGCTAAACGTTTAATTTTCAATTTCGCGCACCCCTCCCTCTTCCTCTTCGATCGGAGCTATATTCGCTCTTATTATCGTTCGCGAGACGCGACCGATTAGGATTCGGTCCAGTTTCATAGGCAGGTGAGTACACGATCGGCAGTGGCGGGGGCATTACGAGGGGAATAATGATCGGATTGTAATCGTCGAGGGGACGGAAGCACCGCTTCTGCCCCCGTGCTACGTGCATAATCACCCCGGCTACTTCAAAGTATAAAGACGTTCAATCCTCGTCGACAATTTGTTATGCATACCTCGCTGGACGAAAATTGCGTATAATTCGCCGCTAGTTACGCGCTCCGATCACGGGCCCCGTTCAATGGACCGGCTCAGGGAGAGGGAGAGGAGTCGGAACGGGGACTGGCATGAATGTAGATGTTCCATTTAAAAAGCCATTTTCGCGTGTTTAGCATAATATGTAATCGCGCGAATGGGCCCGATCGGTTCCCGAATTATTCGCGAGCCTCGGCGTAGTAGTCGACCGCGGCTGTATCGACGTCATCGAGTCGTTAACTGTCGAAACGATCACGGGGCCCGGTGCAAAAAACGGCCGACTCGATCGCGTTCCCAGAACAATTTGTACCCCCGTCGCAAACAGGCTAGCGTTGAGAAAAAATGGACGAATTATTAAGCCACTATGTCGCTCAATAGAATAGCGATCGTGTTGTAAGGTGGTCGCGACGTATGGTCAATGGGAGTGTCAAGAATGCTTGCTCGTGTGCTGAGAATTGCATGCTGCGAATGCCATCGATGTGCTTATCTGACAGTTTTTAAATTCCATAACAAGTTTGTGGTTTATTGTCACATTGTGAGGTTCGATCTTGATATAATCTACAAAATCTATTAAAATTCGACCAAAACAAGAGTCTTCTCTCTACACTTTCTAGATAGCCAGTGACGGATTTAAGGGATTACACACCTCCAGTCGCGGTGCAAATGAATAATTTTAAAATATTTTTATAGTGTTTTTGTTAAAAAAAAAATGAAATAAATTACACATGATTTACTAATCCATAAAGTGCAAGAAAAATATTGATTTGTAATTATTTTTGTATTAAGTTATTTATGATTTTTGAGTTTCTTTACGGGTTTTAACGAAACGTCTAAAAAAATGGCTAGGGGGGAACTAAAAAAATTACAAAAAGTTGAAAATTTATAATTTTGAAAGGCGATGGAAGGACGAAAAATACAGGGAAAAGTGATTTCAAACTTCAAGTGTCGTTATTTTCTAAAAAAAATGTAATTTTTGTAATTTTTTTAGTCCCCCCCCTTCCCCTAGCCAAAAGAATAATCTTCAAAATAAACAAGGTTTCAGTCGAATCGGATAATAACTTTTGGAGACAGAGGTCCCACCGATTTGGATCAATTTTTTGCCGCCTTGACTTTAACGACTCCCCAAGGCTGTCTGCAATGATTAATTATAAAACAAAAAATATATTTCTATAATCTAAGACATCCTTAATACAATGCAACAAGTCCCACTAAATTATATATAGTAGTTGTCCTTTAATTAATTCCTAAATATCACCTATTTTTTTGGGCTCTAGACCAGAACCTCCCCTTAAGAAAAAAGTCCCAAGTGGCAAACGTTCTGGAACACACTGTCATACATACCAGAATTACAAATAAATTGACGCGCGTGTAGTATCATGGAAAACAAAAGAAAAATATAGTGTTTTGGATAAAATCATAATTTTTTTGTAAGCTGTGGCCCTGGGTTGCCCGGGCGGCACCTGCTCATCGGTGGCCCGTTAAATCCGCCGCTGATGGCAGCCAAAAGACACTGAATTACTCGGTGTGGATCGCGATTCGTTTGTTCGCGAGCCCTCGAAATGTCCCGCGGCCGTGTGTTCTGGATGACACCGAATTTCGCGGGCGAGGAAACGAGCTGCGGTTTTCCGACCTAACCCGGGCCCAGCAACTCCTGTCCGGTTTAAATATTCCATCGCGGATTTGGTACACACCACGGAGATACCGATCCGCGCCCGCGTTTCAATCAGTCTCCGAGTAAACAGCTATTCCGCGTCCGCGTAATTCGCGCGCGGCCGTTCCGGTCCCCTTTACTCTTCGCCGGACAGTTTTACCGCCTTTCGACAATTTCGCGCGCCGGCCGGCGCGATGTATGCGGCCGGGGGAAAAAAATCGCCCCTCGAACGAGCACGAGATCCTGAGAGCCGCGAGTTTTATTGCCCCGCGCGGTACATCCTCCGCTTCGGGGATGCTGGTCGGGGATATTTTACCGGGGCTGTTTCTCTTTTCCTCTTGGGTGAAATTCTTTTCGACACCTCGACGAGACTCGACAGTTTCCGATAGCCTGCACCCCTTTTCTCATTGTCAGCCATTTTCGGTGTGTCAACACTTCTCTCTCTCTCTCTCTGCACGAATTTATTTTTCTTTACTGATCGTGTGTCAGATAGTCGGACGAGTAATTTCAATTTTCGGCCCTCTTCGAATATTCCGCATCTCACTTATCGATACCCCAAGCAAAGGTAAGCGCTATTGCTGTTGGATTTTAGAGTCAGCAGCATCCCCTCGACCTACAGGTAACGCACAGGATTGCTTTAATCGTTCGGAGGACCCAGTGGATTACTCTCCCACAGAGGCCCCTGAGGATCACCTCCTCAACCTCCACCTCCGCAACACTGCAGCGTTCCTCGCTAACAGGACGTCAGTCAAGACGATTGAAAGGCGAAAGAACGGGCGCGTACGAAATGCCAGCCGGATGCTGGGGATCGCTGGCAACGAGCGTTTGCACGACTTTATAAAGATGAGGGCCGGTGTATAAACGGGGAGAGAAATAGGGGACGCGGTGGAAAGGTGGAAGAAGAGGGAGAAAGAGAGAGAGAGAGTTGAGAGCGGTTGGCCGCAAGATCGGCCCGGCTCCCAGCGGAATTTTAACTTTTAATAATAAAGCGAGGGAGTCTCGAGTTGTTACGTTATGATAGAGCGCGGCGGAGAGGGGGGCAGCGAAAGGAGGGAAGGAGGCGAATTAAAGGCGGTAGGAGGCCCAGGTTGTCCCGGGCCAGGGCAAACCGCAGCACAGGCACCGCCGCCACCGCGTAATTGCACGGCTCTCACTTGCCGGTCGTTCGATTGATTACTATTTTTGCGCGGCCTGACCCAAGGCGACCCCGATTGCCGCGCTCATCGCTCGATCGCATCATTAAGGGGACCCCGAAACCCTTCACGGTGGACAGGATTTCCTCGACGAAATATTATTGAATTATACTCGGCGGGAACGCGTGGCGATCGGCTGAGATCGAACGGTCGGAGCCCACTGTAGATTCGTGCAGTTGCACCTGCGTGCGTTTGTTCGTCTCACGCTAGGCAATCTCGGCTGGAATCTCGAATGCGATTTTTTAAATAAGACTTCAGATTGGCGGATTTAACGACTTGATTATCTTCTCTTTTTAATTCAGATAAAGTCTTTCAGACTTCAGGCGATTTGGGTGTCGGAGGAACGCTGAATTCGTTCGCTGTGCAGTAGTGAAGAGATAAAGTGGGTCTATCACAAATTCGACGCTAAGTGTAATTTTTTAAGTTTATACAGTGGTACATAAAGCTATTTACAAGATATGGGAAGGTAGGTTAAACGCACTAATAAATGAACACTTTTATAAAATTATGTTTGCAGCGCGATTGATTCCACGTGCTGCAAAAATTGTTTGGGCATGAAGCAAGAAATTAAAAGAAGTCTTTAATTAATTAGTTGCTTATTATAGTAACTTATTTTACGCATTTTAATATGAAATGTCCATTCACTGGTACGTGTTCTTTTATTGGTACATCCACCCTACGATTCATTAAGAAAGAATTTACTCGGACTTTCGCACACCTCATTAACCCTCCGTGGTCATAGGTTATGATCACAAATTGGTCACAAGGGGTCCACTGCACCCCAGCGTTATTTTTGATTTACCACTTTCGTATTTTTGAATCTTTTTACTTTTCAGTGATGTGTACATTCGTAATAGGTACCCATACAATTATGCACTAATAGAATTTAACTAGAAATGTAAATTTTATTATGTTGAAATTTGTTATAAAAAAATATTTGTGGATAAAAACGATTTTTGTTTTGTTAAAATTCATCAAAATTAAATTTCTTTATTAGGCTCTAAAAATTTACAAAAATATTGGCAGATATGGCTGAGGTACGATACACCCTCTGTGACCACGAAGGGTTAAGCTGGTTAATACTAACCCAGACCAACAGTTCATTACAAAGGGTCTTCCACTTTGTGGTCCTTCACTCGGCAATCGTAGTCAAGTCAACTTGTCAAATCTCTTACCAAGTTGCTTGGTGTTACCAGAATTCGTTTCGTCTGGAACCCATCGATTTTTAACACATAGATAAATGTCAGCGCTGAAGCGACTGGGATAGACGTTTCCTAAACTTCTACGTGCGCCGTAATGAATCTCTCACGCGCGTTACATACTCGGACATAAGAGAACTTCTTCGTCGGTCGGCCGATCGGTGGCTGGCTATTACCTTTATACACCTCGACCCAGCTGACCTTAATGCGCCGATCGCTGCCGCTCCTTGAATCATGTTATTAAACCGCTTGATCTCTCATGGACAAAGGTTGCCCGCGACGTGGGTAACTAAGTAATCTGGCGGGAACGAGACAGTCTGCCTCTCGGAAGAGAGAAATTCTCAGATGCCATGCAAATAAGTTGACATTCTTTTTGTTCGTAAAGACTTTCGGAACGTGAGAAAAGCGCAATGCTGGGCGGAGGAACCCAAGTAGAGTCCATCAAATATATATCAAATATAATTTTATTGAAAGAGGTTAAGCCGTCTCATGTGAACTTTTTCTTCACAAATTTTTTTTTTCTGTGCCAATATTTCTGTAAATTTTTAGATCTTAATATTAAATTTTTTTAATTTTGTGAATTTTAACTAAAACAAATCGTTTTTTCACAAGCTGGTATTTTTTCAACTACAAATTTCATCGTATCAAAATTCACATTTCTAGAAAAAAGACTATTACAGCATTAAGAATGTACACACAATTATCACTGAAAACTTAAAAGAAACAAAAATACGAAAACGGTATCTCAAAAATAACGCTGGTGTGCAGTGAACCCAGAGATGGGCAAAAGTTGTATTCAAATACAATTTCGAATAACGAATAAAAGATAAAATATTTATTCGTGATGTGTCGAATAAAGTTGACCCGGGTTAACTTCATTCGACGAATAACCTTAATTTCCAACTTTTACTCGTTATTCGAAATTTTATTTAAATAAGAATTCCGCCCATCTCCGAGTGAACCCCGTGTGACCAATTTGTGATTACAAGGTGTGGCCACGAGGGATTAAGCTTCACATCCTAGTGCAACGTATATCTACTGGGACGTCTTTTTGAAATAAATTCAAACCTTTTAATAGCAAAGCGACTTACTGTGCGTGCATGTGCATATATCATAGCCGTGAAATCAGATTTCACGGGCTAATTGTTGCGACGGTCCATGAAAGGGTGTTGCAGAGGTAGTGTTTAAGAGCGCTTTTGATTCCACGGTCGAGGTAAAAGGGAAGAAAAAAGGTTCACCGGGCTCGCTGGTGAATACGCTAATCAGACGAGAGCTCCCAGAAGCGGCAGTAATCGGGGAAACGGTCATAAACGGCGCGTCTCCTCTTTTTCTCGGGCGCGAGGAGCAGAGGATAATTCGATTCACGAGGGAGGACTCGAGTAACGAGCGAGGAAACCCTGCTAGCATCGCGGGGCGAGCACACCGAGCCGTATAAATAAAAACTGAAACGGGACGGGAGCGTGGTCGCGTGGAATGCCAGCACGGAGAGAACTTCCGCTACGTGTGGCGCCCGATGGTAATTGCATTTCTGCCTCCGTTAATGTACAAACTGCAGGAATTTCTCTGGAGACCTTGTCTGATAGCGGCGCGAGAATGAAAAAACTGTTGCGGCTCCGCGACTTCTTTCGAGCACCTCCACAGACGCGAAACACTATCCAGCGAGAGATGTTCTCCAAAGAGAGCAGCGCGGAGATACGAGCATGCAACGCGGATCGATAGCGGGCGCAGCCGAGTTGATAAGGGACAATTTATCGCGAGGATCTAGCGCGAAGACGTTCGGCTAAGATCCCGGCGAACAGGACCGTAGGCACGGCCGTTCGAAGTAAATTATTCCAAATAAATGAGCGTATCCTCGAGTGTCTACAACCTCGGAGACATTCGTTTACTCTTAATTAATGATCCGCGGGCAAGACGGCGGGATTAATTGCGCGCAATCAGATGGCGGTAATTAATTACTTCGTGTGTTCGGGGCCACTTTATTTCGCGTTCCACGAGGATGGAAGCTGAAATGAAATTGCGCTCGGCCGCAGCGGCAGCCAGCAACGGCCCCGTCGCTGAAAATATTCAAGGCAGCGGTACGCGTGCTCCAGTCGCGAGCTGGATCGCCGAGCGTATCTGCCGGCTCGAACAGCCGATTAATCGGCCTGGCTGGGGGCAACGAGATCGTTCCTTCTCCGATTGGCTGGCCTCGTTAACCGGTTCCAGACAAATGCAGATAGAGTCGCTACAAATTACAATGGTGTCGGTGTAATTGATCGAATCGCGGGGAAACCGGAGATTACGCGATTACGGGATCGTCCGGGTAGGCAAGTGTGCTCGGCGAGAGACATGCGGCATATTGAGAAAATCGGAAGAGTACCAGGAGCTTCTGCTAGAGAGTGCTTCTTAATCCTTTGCGCTGATGCGTAGAGTTTAGTATGGGGTGGAAGAAGGAGTTAAGGAATTTAATTCGGCGATGGGGGAATTTTGTGGAGAACGAAACTTCACTCTTTATTGTATGTATATCTACTGAGGCTGTTCGAGGACTCGAATATTCTAGTAACTTGAAGTTCAGACCGAGCCGAGCCGAGCCGAGTACCCGTAAAAACTGAGTAGCTCGAAAGAATCGATCGGCTCGATAAAACCGAGTAAGGTGAATGTCCCAATTTCTGCTCATGTCCCCATTTCGGATCATTTTGTATTTTTTTTTTATTATTATATGCGTTACGTTTGTACTAAAGTTGCAAGAAAATAATTCTAAATTATTTTTAACTATTTTTCATGAGCAGAAATACGGATATTTAGAGTATTGTATATTTAATTAGAAATTACTAATAGTTAAACATGTTGAAATATCTTTCTTAAATAGTTTTTCAATTGGTTGATTTATTATTAAAGAATTAATCAATTACTCTGCAAATTTTGGTCACAAACAAATTTTTTACACCTTCTTTACGACGAGTTATCTCTTAAATGAGCAGAAATTGGGACATTCACCTTAGCTCGAATATACTTGGAGCAGATCGAAATTTTCGAGCAGACCGACTGTGTCGAGTAGCTTGAAGCTTGAAGCTTGAAATTTTCGGGCAATACGAATATATATATATATATATATATATATATATATATAGGTACCTAGCTTTAATGTCACTATCAGTGGCGCACTGAGAATTTAAACTTGCTGGGTTGAACGGATAAAAATATTTTTAATACAAATTCAATAAAATTCATTAGGTGATTATAAAAATTTATTTAAAGAATAAAATGCAGTTTCCTTTTCTTTTTACAAAGCCTCTTATTTGGGTGTTTTATGGTCCCTTGCACACCCACTCTCAAATATTTACTTCCTTCAATTAAATTTTAATATAATCTATCAAATTACTTAATTTTCAATTACAATTTACATAATTTATAAAATTTTTTGAATTGCTTCAACTTAAATTTAATATAATCCACCAAATTACTTAATTCTCAATTAAAATTTACCCAAATTACATGAAATTCTTAATTCCTTCAATTAAATTGTAATATAATCTATCAAATTACTTAATTTTCAATTAAAATTTCCATAAATTAAATCAACTTCTTAATTCCTTCAATTCTCAAACCCTATGCCGTATAAATAGGAGCACACCCCCTCCTTATGAAACCGCGATAAACCTTTCAAACTTACTTCAACCGTCACTGCCGACCTTAACGCAGAAATGTTCACGTCGAAGCACGCGAAAGATCACAGATCACGGATGATCGGCGCGAAGTCAACAGCCATGCGTGTCGGAGTCGGCACGGAACGGGTCGTGTGAACATCTCGAAGTGTCTCGGACCACGAAGTCGTTTCGCGGTTTGCTTCTCGCAAGGAGCGTAATTACCGGCGGCGCGGAAAAGCTGTGAATGGAGCGGGCACAGGGAAGACGGAAAATTGCGTTAGAACGCTAACGTATGCGCTACGTGTCCCTTATTAGAAGCGCATTTTGACTTCGCGTGGGTAAAAAGAAAATGGCTGAGACGTAATTACGTCGTCAATTATGCCCGGGCTCTCGTTATAATGGCGAGCGATTTCTATCGGTAGGCGGCTTTCTAAAACGAAATGTTGCTCGGTTTCTGGCGCAATCAATTCGCTGATTGCCGGGAGGAAGCGAGATAGAGAGACAGAGGGAAGAGACAGGTCACCGGTAAATCGGAATCTCACGCTTTCGTTCTTAATAGCGGCGCCCTATCGTACGTGTCCGATCGACGGTTACGACTCTCGGAATAATGTACGAGCCGCGCCGCCGCCGACTGGATAATGTTTTCCTCGCGTACCGCTCGTTGCCTCTTTACCAGGCTATATCTTTCCTGTACGAGTCAACGATAGCTATTGTAGAAGGATGTTTTCAGGGATCCCCGATTAAACGAGCCAGTGGAATTATAGCAGAATCGTCGCGGCCCGTTAATATAAATAAACCGCTAACCATCCTATTGTAACTGTTGTCCCACAAGCATTTGAATACCTCCTTTCCCACACGACGTCTACCTACACTTGGCCTGCCCTTTGATCCCCGCGGATTCGCGTTAAACCGGTCCACCTGATCCGGGGCCTTTTTCGACGTGCCCCGGCTGACAATGTTCCAATACTAAATATTCCCCAGCAAATCAGCGATTCGTTCCCGTGCACCCACCCTTCCATGTTCAGAGATCAATTGGACGCGCTCATATACCTCTGGCGGGTTCATCGACGAGGGGGTCCGAAAACACGGTGGTGCGCGAACCGAGCCGAGCGGAACCGACACGTTTCATCGGGAACGAACCAAAAACACGTTCCTTTGTGCGGCTACAATCGGGCAGCCGGCCACCCCCGGCGGAATAATTTCAGTTTCGCCGGACGAGCGAACGAGTGCACGCTCCCTTCCCCACATTTTCATTTCTCCCCCGCGCCTCCGCCGACCCGTCCCAGGGCTCCGTCTCTGCCCGTGGGCGGATCCTGGATGGACCTAATAAATTGTTTGTTGTAATTAAATGAGTTCGGAGGGAATCGTGTAGGGCGTTTTGGGGGGATGGTAGAGGGGGTGGCGGGGCGGATAGGATCTCTATATATAAAGGAATAAAGATGAACGGCCTATGGATGGGCCGCTATCTGCGCCGCTGGAACAGAAACACGCTCGTGCCGCGACAGCCCCTGACAAATGACGGCCCGAGCGTGGCTATTGCCGCCGCCCCAGCAACCCCTCCTCTGCTATCAGCAACCCCTCTCTCCACTACTCAAGCGCGCCACGGCTCTCTCTGTCCGACTCGGGCAGCGGCGTAACGTTCTCCACGTACGCGAACCACCCCCGACACCGTGGGCCCATGATTAAACAGGGGAGGGGGGAAACGAAATTGAGCGGAGAATATTTCGCGCGCGCGCGCGCGCGCTCACCAACCCGATAAACTCTCGATTGGCTGTGAGAGACGCGGTGCTCGCTTCATCCCCCTGGTTTCGCGCGGCCGCGCGGAGGGTGATTGTGCGGTTGCTCGTCAAGGGTTTGGAAAAAGGTGTTGCGAGGGGGTTAAAGGAGCTTCCGGTGGACAGAGATACGAAATCTCGACCGCGAAGAATGTTAAAGTAGGGTAAACTCGCCAAATTCGTACCTGCGTCTAAATCGACAAATCTTACCCCCGCAGTTTCTTTCAACCTAAGACAGTCACAATCGCCTCTAGCGGTAGAAAGTGTCAACAACGGTTAGCCATACGCCATTAACAAGCCGAGACAGCATGCAGTCAGTCCATGAATAAAAAATAAAACAGGTAAGTTTTTCGGGTAGGGTGGACTAGGGGCGGTATTAACACTTTGACTTTTGAATACGCTTACGCTAAAATTATTACAGTGACAACAACTGTTTCATTTACGAAAATGTTACTTACTTATCTGACATTATTTGAGCCTCAACAGTTTCGCTGTATGGCAAGTAATATTCCGGTTATTAATAAAAAATGAGAAGCGGAGAAAGTGTTACAATCGTCCCCGACCAGGTTTTTGAAGTTAAATTATAAATTTTTATTAACGAGACACTTAAAATTGATAAGTAACGATCAGTATTACTTTAAAAATGGCCAGATTAAATATTAAAAAATAGAGAAAACACGTACTTGCAAAGAGAGTATTTATATTACAATTTTAAATCAGTAAGTAAAAGTTACTTTAGGGTATCGAAAAGTTATTTTCATCACTATGCATGTCTATTGTGTATCTATACTGCTAGGATGTGGATGTGTGTATTCGAAATGTCAATCTTCATCATATATCCAAAATTTGTGTTAATATGTATCATATGTTTTGAGATATTTAACGTTACAATCGCCCCCCTGTTACTATCGCCCCAGGTCTACCCCACATTTCACAAAAATTTTGCCACGATATTCAAGTATTTTACACAATTACTATTTGTGAGAATCGGTGAAAGAAATTTCCATGTGAAACTACGTCTATTTCCAAGTTTATTTCTTTTTTTGACATCAACGAACAATGCCCTATATTTTAGCGCCATAGATTTGAATCCAAATTGACCTATGTATTGTCCAAAAAATTGGACGAGGCTAAAAAGAAAATAATAACCAGAAAAATCAGAACAGCAAAGGAAACTCGTAAGAGGAAGAATACCGCGAAAACAGATAAACAAAAGAAAGAAGAGAAGAAGAAGAAGAAGAAAGACGATGAAAATGAAAGCTGCTTTTGTAAATTGTGTCAAGAAAATAGACAGGAAAATATGATACAATGCACTTAGTGCAAAATATGGGTACACGAGCATTGTGCGGGAATAAATAGAATTGCTTTTGAATATTTATGTGATGATTATAGTAATTAATTTAGAAGCATTAATCCTAAGTCGTACTTTGTCCATATTAAAAATAAATCGTTTTTATAAGTAGAAGCTAATTATTTCTTTATGTTTGAGTTTATGAAACTGTTTATTCTATTAATAACGACTTGACTCCCACTAATTTTGTTCCATTTTCCCTGTTGTTCTTCATGTAACAAGCATTGGTTCTTAAGAGTTTTGAACTGAGAAAGGAGGGATCTGCCTTTTCATCAAATACAGCTTATCAGTTGGATACCTCCTTTCACGTGGGATGGTTGTCTCGTAGGATACTAAGTAGTAATGGGTATTCTCGGTATATAAGAACTGTGCGCTCCATACGCCTCCATTCTCAGATCAAGAGGATACACAGGAGTACCGCCCCTCCAATGTCAACATACATTAGCGTTCTAAATCACCTTCAGTGGGTTCATATTGCTAGTACAAAATATAATGTACAGTTACACTACAGCAGAGTACAAATTAGTGTACCTCCAGAAGGATCCACAAAACCACCAAGTTGAATCAGAAGTCCACAACTCCCCAGAGCGACTCTAGGATCCCGTATCGACCATGCGCTTACATACACTAACCGAATAACCAGCGTTATAATCGTGCACGGTATCCGCATTCTTCAATTTTTCCGCGGGAAATTGGTGGAAAGGGGGACGGTGGCAACGAGAACGAATATCCTCGGCGGCCGTTCCGTGGGGCACGTTCTATTTGATTTGCAATTCGAATCGGTCGCACTCACGTAACGGGGGAAGAGAAGAGACGCCAGTGTACGCCGGGCTGCGAGCGTGTGTTCGAGTGCCTCAGGTACGAGACAGAGGGGAATAAGAGAAAGGAGAGGACTCGGCAAGCGAGGCGGGAAGACGAATCGAAAGTCGCCGAGGTCTCTCGCGGTCTCGGGGTGAGAACGCAATCTCTGCCGAACCCCCGTCTATCGATATACGAACGGATATACGAGCAAATTGATTCCAGCAGTCACCCCCGAAAACGGGGTGGCGTCCTCTCGCCTCATTTCCCCCGTAATCGTAGCCTCGACCTCGCTGGTCCGTCGATCTTCGGCTCTGTATCACTTTAAAACGCGGCAACGAAATAAATAATAAAAAATAAAAAAAAGGACACGGAAGGGAATCTGGCCAGGTCTGGGGACAAAAGTGATTTTCGCCGCTTCATCGTGACCCTTTTACAGCTGACACCGCGCCAACGGTTGGAAAGGCCGGCGGAAAAATGGAAAGGCACGAGAGAGATGGATTTATTCGAGCCGCGAGGGACGCAGGGGGGATCGCGGCTCGAGTGGAAAGAGTGGAAAAGAGGCAGAACGCGACGGACCCGATGGATTTGACAGAAAGCTTTACAAAGCGCTGTCGCGCGCTATTTTGTATTTTATTTTCGAGCGGCACGCGGATTGGACACGGACGTTAACAGCACTCGTTGTAATGCTTTATAATGCCCCGTATGCCTCTCTCTTTTCGCCCCTCGCCCCCTTCCGCCGCGCCGTCGGCCCGTTCGCGCTGGTGGATAACACGAAAAGGGGGGGCAGCAGGCGCGCACCGTCCGTCGGATTTTTCGCAATAAAATATGAGGACGGCCGCGGCAGAGCGGAGTGCATTCGAGAGCAGTTTCTGGACCGTGGGTTCATCGTTCTCCGCGATTTCAATATTCATGGAACAGACCGTTCCCAGTGATCGACGAGCTTCCGGAGGATCGTTGCCTCCCTGCGCGTTACGGAAGAATCCCTTCGCCATGGATTTTCAACAAAAGCGTGGTAGATCTCGATCTCGATCAATGGTGGTCGTACAGATGCACGTGAAACTATGATACTTTAGGCAGCACCTACAGGTTTGTTAGAAGGGTTGTTTCAGCAACTCTACTGTCTCGCAAATATACAAATCATAGAACTTGGGAGGTACATGCCCTCGGACTTCTACTTAGGTATGACTTACAGATACAATTAATATAAAGTTTCGCTGACTGTGAGCTGAAATTGAAATACTCCATCTGCGAGGTTTATCCAAGCTACTGAGGTCAAAGTACAGCAGATGCAATAAGGAATAACAAGTGGAAATTGGATTATATCCGCGTCGAAGTAGCGTAAACCAACCAGTGAATGACCGAACTGTTGAATCTATGGACCTTTGAGATTAATACTTGAATATAATTATGTATAACAACAAAACAGCTGTTGAAATTGAATTTAAATTTATTTTTCTTGAAATTTCTATAAAAATAATTACTCATTCTTATCGTAATTTAAAAAAAGAATTAAGCCCAATAAATGACCGCATACTTTTAATAAGAATTGTACTTATTAATGTTTGCTTAAGAGGTTATGCCTACCTGCAAGGTCTGAAAACACAAGTATTTTCGGGATTTTTTTTAAAGCACTCGAAGACTTTTTTTTTAATAAACCTTTATGTATTCGAAAGTGTGCATGTTAAACTACTTGTGGTAATTTTTGCGATGGAAAATATACATAAATAAAAAGAAATATTAGCGATCTCTCGGCAGCGATTTTTTTGTCAGTAGTTTGCGGTGAACATTCTAATTCCGACCTGGTTCGTCTGAAATAAAAAATTCGCGGGAATTTAGTTAGTATATTGGATTATCTTGTCCTTAATCGTTTATTATCCCAAGATATTAATTTGCTACAAAATGGCAACTTCTCGTAGCAAAAGTATCGATTTTCACCACAGAATCGCGCTGATGTTTCATCATTTTCCATCTGTAAAATAACAACTACCCAACGGAAATGAAAAACCCACGATTAAGGACAAGCTAATCTAATATACTGACTAAATTTGGTGGAATTTTTTATTTCTGATGAACCAGGTCGTAGCTACAGTGATCACCGTAATAAAAAAAGCGCTGTCGGGAGATCGCTTATAATTCCATTATTTATTTACATATCGCATTGCAAAAAAAAACTACAAGAACTTTAAAATATATACTTTCGAATATACCACCGTTTATTTAAAAAAAAGTCTTCAAATTGAAGAAAAAAAATCCCGAATATACTTGCGTTTTCAGACCTTGCAGGTAGGCATAACCCCTCAATACGCGTAACTAAAAATATAGGATATTAAAAGTGCAACTGCGCTCCATTTATAAACATATAATAATGTTTAAATTTATAACTGACATTTCTTTGCCTAATGGTCATTCACTGGTATGCGGTCAATTACTGGTTGGTTTAACCTATGTGCAAACAGAACACGAAGAAGCTAGCGCGCTGAATGTTGCTCCCGCCGCAAAAAGCAGGCACGACTTCACGGAAATCGGACGCTCCTCGGCGTCTCGTTCTTCAGGCGTTACAACAGCTTTCCGCGTGGAGAGTCGAGTCGCACCTCTGGATCGGGGTGCACGGCGCGTCGGGGGAATTCTTCGGCAGGCCTGATTTTTCGACGCGGAGGTTTGCGCGGCCGCCTGGGAAGAGCCGCATCGGAGCGGGGCCGGCTGGCAAATAGCGACAGCTTACCGACGTTTCGATACATTTCTATCGGGAGCAATAAAGTCCCGGCCGTTTTTGCCCGTTTCGAAACTCGTTACACGCTCGACTCGTTTCAATGGATACGCTGTATCGATGCGTCGGCCGTTGAATCGAGGGGGGGAGCGCCCCCTCCGATGCAACTTTTTCTCGCGCCCCGTACCTTTTTTCCCGTCGGTGGCCGTCGGAGCTCCGAACGCTGCGCATCGGCCCCGCGGGGACCGTGAGAGGGCGGGTGGGAGGGCGGAGGAGGAGAAGCAGGCGAGACCGGGCCCAGCGGCCGGTGGAGATACTTTTCTTCTTGGTGCACGGGCCGCGCGCGGTGGTTTGCTCGGGGCCGAGCAACGACGCTCGGGGGACTTGGAATTCCAGCGCGAGATGCCGGTGCCGTGCTTACGTAAGAAAATCTCGGCAAAAGCCGATGCAAGAAAAGGGTTCGCGACCGTGGCTGCCGCTGCGGCAGCCTCTTCCTCTCTTCTCGGCTCGCCACGCGGGGAGTAGAGCGCGTTGCACCTGCTCGAGCGAAATCCCCAAGCGAGAGGAGAGGAGTGAAGCAAGGTAAGGCCGGAGAGAGAGCGCGGAGGAACGCCGCGGCGGCGGTGCCGGTAGGCGTTTGTCGTCGTGGTCGTCGGCGTCGTCAGGAGTCGTCGCCACCGGCAGCGACGCTCGTTGCGCCGTCGTCGACCACTCTCTGGGCCAGCGGGCCCAGGTAGCTTGCTCCCCGGGTCTCCGTACCGGTCATGCGTCGCAACTATAATTTGAAATAATTTATAAATCCTATTCAATTCAAATTAAGGCTCCACTCTGTCGGATGAATAAAAGATGCGCCGTAACCGCGCGCTCCTCGCTCGCTCGACAGTGCTCACGCGCGGACCCGGGCCGCGCGCAATAATGCGCGAGCACGGGCAAATGGTGGGCCCATTATGCCTTCTTCCGGTGAGTTACGCCGGGGGCGGGTTTGCCACGAATTCTTACGAAGATTAGGATCGCGAGATCGGTGAATTGGGGCACCAGCGTTCTTATCGCTCTTTGCCTTTCGCTTGTGTTACGTGGCCTGTGCAATGCTCGCGGTTATTGAGCTTCCTAGGCGTTTAACTGTGATTTTAATTTTTGCACGCAGGGGGAATTTTTGATTGAGGAGTGCTGGTAGAATTGGGAAGAGGTTACAATGATTATGGAGAGAATTCTGCGATTAAAGAAGAGATGAGAATATCTAAATTTCTTGGAAAATATCGTAGGTACTTGTTTAAAGCTTGTGGTCCCCCCATTTTGAAGATGAAAGAAAGCAGGCTTAGGTTAATCACCGCAGGAGTGTTAATTTAGAGCTTTATTCATTGAATTCATCTAGAGAGCTTAAGTAACCTTTCATGGTCACACCTTCTTATAATCACAAATTTGTCACATAGGGTTCATTGCATCCCAGCGTCATTTTTCAGTTATCATTTTCGTACTTTTGAAGCTTTTAACTTTTGAGTGATAATTGTGCATTCGTAACGATCTAATAATCTTTTTTAGAAATGTACATTTTGATACGATGAAATTTGTATTTATGAAAATACTTGTAGAAAAGAGCGACTTTCTTTTCTTACAATTTTTCAAATTTTTAGATTTTAATATTAAGGTGAAAAAAAGTTACAGAAATATTGCCAAATCAAAAAGAAATTACCTGGGGTGCGATACACCCCGCGTGACTACGAAGGGTTAAAACACCTCTATTTGCGAAGAAATTCGTAGGAATTCCCAGTTACTCCAACGCTTTCTAACAAATGTGTCTCCATTTTAACATTATCTTACTCCTCCTCTATCTAGAGACGCGGTAGCGTCTCGACGCCAAGTACAGGAAAGAAAGTACAGAAAAGACACCCTGTATGTGCCGACTGTCGCTACCGCTATCATTTATTCGTCGCCGGGCTATTCCAACCTAACCAGAAACTTATTTCATTAATATCTCTTCACGCCTGCAATATTTCCTAAATTTAAAGGCATTTTTCTCATGTAAACCGTATATAAGCTTTCGAATAAGATCAATTTCAATAAAATCGGTCCGCGCATAACAGAGATATCATAATATCGTCTCATGGATCAGTCGGAAATTTTAAGATTTTTCTTCGTCTTCTCCAAGAAATTTTTTCGTCAACCATTCGTGTACCATTGAATTGCAACCAAAATGCAGTCTCAAACACAAGGTATGTTGCCAAAATTTGAATTGCGACATGTTTGAATATCATCAAACTGTTTTTTATTTGTAACTAATCTGAGGATTTTATGTATATATATATATATATATATATATATATATATATATATATATATATATAATCGAAGCGTAAAATGATGCTGTAACTGGATTTATCCTTAATTATGTCCCGTGATAACTTGTAATTTATAATATTAAAAATTATCTGAAATCATTCCCTACGCAAATTATCTTTGTAAAAAGAAGTGAGCTCCCCCAAAAAACTTCAAAAAAGTAAAAAAAATTACGCCAAGTACATGAAATCAAATAAATCACAAAAGAATAGAAGATAATAATAATTAGAATATAAAAAAAAATGTGAAATCAAAATGAGCTGCAAGTACATAAAGGTGCTTTCCAACTGCGCTTAAGATGACACAACTACATATGCACAGCTAAAATGCTGTGTCGATGAATGATCTTAGAATAATTTTAAAGGCAATATAATGAAAATGTACTGATATTGTCAGAGTTTTAAATGGACAAATTATGTGAAAGCCTGCGAGAGGGAAGGTATGCGTATTGATGATCTGAGAATACCTTGCCTGGCCACGCCAAGTATTTGACTTCCAGGCCGCGGACATCTGGGCAAATGTCTAGATGTTACATTTTATCTTCACATTATTAAAATGTCCGCGATAATGGAATGTATGAACACAGCATTTTAGCTGTGTATATGTAGTTATGTCATCTTAAGCGCAGTTGGAAAGCATCTTTATGTACTTGCAGCTAATTTTGATTTCACATCTTTTTTTATATTCTAATTATTATTATCTTCTACTCTTTCGTGATTTATTTGACTTCATGTACTTGGCGTATTTTTTTTTTACTTTTTTGAAGTTTTTTTATGGGGTACCTACTGCTGAATGGATGGAGAAATCGACTATGGAACGATCAACGTCCTGACAAATGGCCCCGCTACAAATTAACGACGCGTCCAGCTTATCAGAACTCCCATCCAGCTGGGGCCGCGTAAAAACTAATTCCACTTTAATCGATCTCTTTGAAACAATGTTGAAGGCAGAAGCTCCTTCGCCCGTCCGAAAATAAAACCAGTGGAATAATCGTCTTGTTAAACCGAGCCGACGATTTTCGAAAAAAATATTGCTCGCGGGGCACCGTGGCGAAACAGGTTCCAGATAGATCCTAAGTCCGTTCGATCTTCAACGAAGGAAGACTGCAGGGAGTGTCTTTGGGCGCCGACATCCGGGGATTATATCAGCTGCGACGGACAGCTCGCCTAACAAATGATTCCCCTAATTCTCTTTTCGTCGAGCATTCGCATAATGGTCGTTATCGTCCCCGACCCACCGGGTAGCGCTGATACTTTGGGATTACCATATTTACGAGTCGTTCTCTCTCGTGCAGAGCTCGCGCGTACATCGCGTACGCTTCTCCCCGCGTCAAGTCTTTGTTTCGAGTCCTTGATGTAGGAGGACACCTTATCCTTCTAACATATTCCTCCTTTGTTGGCGAATGTTTCATGTTTAATTTACAGTGTCACTGGAGGTCATGATATTTCTAGGACTGGAAGTAGGTAGCAATATAAATAGAAGAATTGATTTCAAGTAGATTGAATTCTCTAGTTAGCTTGTCCTAGGAATACAGAGTGCTGGCTTTCACGCCTTTACATCTTACTCTTAAGTAATCGTGTCATTAAATATACAGTGTTTTCAGAAAGTGGTTCCAAAGGGAGCCGATATCGCGATCATCACCATCACTCTGCGAAAGATGAATAGAAGCAGGCAAATTACTCGCGTTACCTACCGATATTAAAACTTGCTCCCACCTCTGATTGGATTGATTCTTCAATCTACGTTCATGGAAGCACTTTCTACTCACAATCAGCTTACTATCCACCCTATAATCTCTACACCTATTTTCAAAAGCACCCTCTACACAGCTCGCGTATAAACTTATCCATCCCCTTCCATCGCCAAAGAATAAACCAAATCAGAAGTCACGTAACTGTCTACCCATCTACATCCACGCAACGCAACGACCATCGAAACGGAAGCAATAAACGGTCCACCTTGTTCGGCACCGCCCAAGACTAGATCGTGTCCCTTCGCCAAACAGTCGCTGAAAAACGTCACAGCGAAATGGTAGCGACAAGTGAACCGAGAGAACGCTTGGTCCCAGCTCGTCGAGGTATGTATAAGTAGGTGTCCATATATCTGTCATCGGCCGGTCGCTTGATGTCGTATTCAACGGGCAGGCCGATAGGCAAGGGAAGAAGCCCGACGGTTTTGTCGGGATGCCGGGACGTTGACCAGGTCAGGTTTTATTCCCACGGGATCGGACGTGACGCTGAACGCCAGTCTCCCCTTCTTCCAGTCGGTCTCCCAGCGCGAGGCGGGCAAAAACCGCGAGCAACGTTCGCGTTATGAATTACAGATTGGCCGGTGCGTAAGTACGTATCGGGGCCGTGGCACCGCGGGTAACGCATACCTGCGATAAGGGAACAGCGGAGGGGAGGAGAGAAAGGGGAGAAAGGAGAGAGAGAGACGACGACGACGACGACGACGACGACGAAGTGAGCAGCAGGTTGCAGGTCGCTCGAAGGGGGTGAAAGAACGCCCGCTGTCGGGCTCCGTACGCCGAGCTGTCGTCCTCGTCCTCGGAGGAGTCGGCCAGGCTAGGGATAAGGAGGCGAAGCAAAATCACGGCCCGCACGGACAGTGGAACACAGAGAGGGGCTGGGAGAAAAGTAAGAAGTCTCGCGTGTGCACGTGTATAAATATATATACCGCGTGCGTGTGTGTATACACGCTCTCCGGGATACGTCACCCGATTAATTTGTTGTTAGCAAACAGGTTGGCAAACTGCGAGCGGATGCTGGGCTCGAGCAAATAAAGGAGCCTCCATTTATTAAGCCGGCAATAAAATAGCGCTCCTCCGCTCTTCGTTTCGCCGTCTCCTTCCTTCCCTCTTCGCCTCGTCCGTCCGTGGGTGGAACGTCGCCGAAGGAGCAAGGGACCCCCGCTCGCCCCATGATAACGACGGAGACAGAGTCGGGGACACGCGAGGGGGAACGGGGCTGATTTATGCGAAAATCGAGGGACTCTCCGCGCCAGGATCCACGGGGCAGAGGTACACTACGTGGAAGTAATGCCTCGCTGCACACGCCGAGGGTAATACACCCCCAAAGTCTGCGGAGAAGCCACGAGAGTAAGTATTTCCTTCATGGCCCACCATTCGTTCGGACTCGTTACGGGATTACCCATAAACAGGACGATTAGCCGGGTGATTCGTTGCTCTCCACGTTCTCTCGTCTCCTCGGTCTCCTCTGACCCCGTTCGCCCGATTTGGACCGATGAAAACGATTCCGGGTTCACGCTCCGATCGGAGAAACTGATAACGCGACGTTCCACGAAATAGCTGGAATAATATACTCGTCGTCTTTAATTATGCAAACGCGATCAAGGCGAATCCACCTCGCGGGCGACGTTTTTATCGGCGGGCAGGATCGATCGCCGCGCACGTCCGGGCAGATCTCTATCGTTCTCACGGCGTTAATTCTTAAGGCCTGCTTAACATAATTCGTAAACGGGATTCCGCGGAACACAACCGCCCCGCTTATCTGCGCCCCGCGCACGATACATTGCGCGATTATGTACTACTCATAACGCAGATACATACGATTACATCCACCCCTGCGTACGCCCCCAGTCGATGCTCCGATGAACAGGCTACAGCCGCGGTATGTTCTAACGAGCTGCCGTGTTTACCACTGATCGGAATAAAAACGCAACCGGGTACAACATTCGCGCGCTAACAATTAGTTGCTGAGTGTTGCCGCGCGGGGCGAATGAGCATTGTGCTAATTAGAGTCCAGCTGGAGATGGAAATCGGGAAATGGACGCCGTGGCGAGAAGGTAGTACTCTTGCAGATTTTAGGGGATGTTCCTTTTTAGTGATTCTGCGATGTATAATGTATTTTGTTGCTGGGAACTGGGGCCACTGAAGTGTCAAATCACAAAGGGTTATACAGCAGAAATGTCCACATAAGACAACGTTATAAACGTGTAATGTCCACCCTCCACTGGAACAAAACAAGGAATGTTTTCAGCCTTCCTACCCGCACTATGTATTTCTGATTAGTGTAAGCTTGTACTACGTCAGGAGCCCTCGGACGTCACTGCCTACACATCCTTGTTCTGATAATAATAGAAGTGGGCATTTATTTTGTTACAGTATTCTGCAGTGTTAAAGCTGAAAGATATTCAACCAATGTAAAACAATTATCTTTTTACCCGATTTCAAAAAGGAGGAGGTTATAGATTCGGCCCGTTTGTATTTTTTTTATGTTCGTCCCCGCATAACTCCTCAGCATATGGACCGATTTTGATGATCTTTTTTTTATTCGAAAGAGGGCGATGCCTTGGTGGTCCCACCCTACACTGAATCAATATTGGCCCAATATTTTGCCAGTTCTGGTTCATGATAAAGACTATTGTCACCTAATTATTATTATTATTTTATGTACTTACGCGCATGTCTCTTTAGCATGTTGTGTTAATATATATATATAAAACTAAAAAGTTAAAAATTAAAAAATTAAAAAAAAATTAAAACCGACTTCAAAATAATATTTGTTTTCCTTATTTAATCTACGACTCCATATTTTTTAAGTCGGCGCCTCGTCATTTGCACTGTGTGAATCTGGCGTCGATTTAAAAAATATGGAGTCGTAGATTAAATAAGGGAAAAAATTGTTTTTTTACACTTTAGTGCAATTTTATTATTTTGAAGACGGTTTTAATTATGTTTTTTTAATTTTTTTATCGATCAGATCGTTTCAGATGCCTAATTGGAGTATAAATTGTTCGTGTCATTAACAACACAGTTAAGCTCATTGAGCCTTATTTCTTTACCAATGAACTAAAGCATTAAAACTTGATTGCCTCCCTAAAGTTCTTTTGTGACATTCCTTGTTTCTTCCCCTTACCCTTCAGACGTAGTCACTTCGATTACTACTCGAAGAATAATTGAACCACCTAAAAATTTTGCAACAGAGAACCCCCCGAACCGCTACCAATCTCGTAAAACCACCCCTACGAATTCCTCGAAATCACTCAGACTTACCACTACTTAAGTAATCTGTCAAGTGTCAAGTATCACCCCGTGTCCCTTCTACCCGCGATAGCCGCCGGACTCGCAGCGACGGCATGGAATAATAAGGTCTGAATGCAGCTAAAGCCACGGAGGAGGGCTATCGCGGTGGATACGCGTTCCAGCGGTTCGGGCGGTCGCGTCCCCGATTCCAGCGGCCAGGGGGCACCATGGAAACGACGCGGCCAGGTCCCATGCTGCGCTAGGAGGCATATATCCTCCGCTATCTAAATAATTATCGCGGCCATTACCATCACGTGGCGTTGTCCGGTGGAAGCAACGACACGACGTCGCGCCCCACGCCGTAATACGGGGCGCACGGGGATATTATGTATAGACGTTGCGCTCTCCTCTGACACACACGGCGCGCGCGGATGCCTGCATCGCGGAGGAAAGGCTACCGCGTAGACCTACCCCGCTGCTTCTTCGACGGGGTCCGTCCTCCGGTTGTCGGATGGCGACCTCGCCAGAAAACAAGGATTGGGCATCTTTCGATGCTCGCCTCGTCGACTCCCAGCCGCGAAGACGAGCCAACCTTCCCTCTCGCGGCTTATTGATCGCGCCACTTACGCCGACATGTGTCGCGATACTTATCGTAAGCCGTGTACGCATACCGTGCAACCGTGTTCGTCGGTCGAGCGACGCGCCCGACTACCAGCACCCTGAATGAGCCTACCAGCAACACCGAGTCCCATTTTTCCAGCCGGAGACTGGCGTACAGAGCATGCGAGATTCGACTGGCTTCGTCTCTTCCGGGTGTGGCCATTCTGAAGAACGTAAGTGTGTTTTCTCGGGCTCCCTGCTGTGACGTATCGACGGCGATTATATTTAGTTGTAATGCACGGCACGCTTGTGATTGGTGGGTTAAGAAAGGCAGAAGATGATGTCCTTAGGATTTCTTTAGGGTATTCTTTTGGGTGGAGTGAGTTTGTAGTGAGTCGGGGTGCCAGGAAGTTTAATGATTTCAGTGTTAATGAAACAATAAGAGGTAGGTTTCGATTTAAAAGACAGAAAAGTAACACTTGATCACAGGTGGATTTGTATATAGGCTGTAGCCTAGGGTGCAAATTTTCGGGGGCTTCAAACTTTGGGCGAAAAAAATGTTTAAACACAAACGCTTGAGGCCACTTTAAAGACAGTTCACTTTCCTTTCATGTAGCAAATTAGCAATAATTCATATCTGAGTTGTCGCATTGAATTGGTCTCAAAATTGTCTGAACTGTTTTGAATTCAAATATTTGATGACATTTCATGGAAAGGGCGGCGGACGCTTGTTACAGCTTAGGGGCTCCAAATCTCCAAACTCGCGCCTGCACTTGTTACACTACAACCCCTTCATTCCTAAAGATTCAAACGACAGTCGACGGCAAATACGTACAATATAGTGAACGTCGTAAAGCAGACGAATACTGGATACCCGTCCGCGTGGGAGGCAGGAGTATTAGGAGGCATAACAAAATTCCCGTTCACCGTAGAGGAATATTTAATGCAAAGGTTAAGGAGGCGGTGGACGCCAGGCCCGCGGCGAAAGCGTAAAAGAGGGAACGTCGCTTCTGAAAGTACTAGAGGCTGGGTGTTTCTGGTGGCTCGGGTCGGCTGGCTGGCTGGCTCCCTCTCTGCTGGAGGGTAAAGGCACCGCCAATTAGCTCGAAATAATGAACGCATTTCGGCGTCTTTTGTTTTGCTTCCGTTCGCCGCCTAGCTAGCTAACAGAGCGCCCGGAGCGAGAGAGCGTGGCATTACAATGGAGAAGATTCTGTTTCAGAAATTTACCGCGCAGCGACGATGCAACCGACGAAGACGAAGACGAAGCCGGCGAAGACGACGACGTAGGAACATTACCTACCCGTGTTGACGACTACCCGCGAGCGTACAGAACGCGTTCTTCCAGCGTTCTCTGGTTTGTTCGAGGAAACTGCGCTTATTTCGTTACCCGACAACGTCGAGTTAACCTTCGCGGTCTCTGTTTCGCTCAGCAGAGAGGTACTAAGTTCGAGTAATTTTTTAAACGAGGTTTCGTATAACGCACAGTATTCAAGATTGTGGAATAAATATTCACGAGGCTTCTCGAGGCCTCGGGGGTGATCGCAGCATCCGAAAAGCTGCCGCGGAATTGTTGAAATTCTAGGCACGACAACCGAAGGCACGCTGGAACGCGCCAGAGAGGGGGATATTAATCTCGACAAAACGCTACTTTCCTACGTTAATTTTCTAGCTTTTGTTCGTCCGTAGGCGTACGCGTGGGCGTACAGCCGTGACGAACACGCACGTGAAACGAACGCGAGAAGTCAAGGTTTCTAGCGACGCGGGCTCTCTCCACCGTGGCAATCTTATCTGGATAACAACACGGCCGATTTGAAAGGAAGGAATCGCGACCCTTGCCGCGTAATATCCCTGTTAACGGGCGATTCGCCTTTCACCTGGAATGATAGAAACCTCGCGCGTAACTAGGAACTCATCCCCGATATCTCTAACGATGTCAAAAAGTCGCATTCCAATGGTGATACTGTGAAGAGTCGATTTTGGAAGCTGGTTAACTAAATCGAAATTAAACTATTTAGTTCGCCTGCTCTTGTATCGATTCGCAACATTGCATTGAAATGTGCAATATATACTGCTGGGCACTATTTTTTGCCGAATGTATGATTAATTAAAAAATAAATGCCCAAGAAAAGACACACACAATCTTCTTAAAAATCATGTCGGTAAGAACCCAGATAGACTTTAAGGATGAACTTACTTCAGTGACAATCTTAGCCAAAAGTTAATCCATTTCCAAGATATTAATAAGGCTTTTTCCTGCGATGAAAACCCGTCAGAAATGGCAATGGTGTATTTTTATCGCAAATTCAGATGAATTCGCACTTATTTTTTATCGTATTTTGCCAATTTATTGAATATTTGATGATTTACCGTTAACTTATTTGATGGAATATACCTGAAATGCGACTGCTAAAAATTAAATAATCAAACTATAATTTTCCTTTTTACTTATATGAAAAGCAGTGAAAAATGTGTCAATGTGTTGTATTTGGTGAGTGTTGATCATATATATCTTAATTATATAAAATTATAAATAATTTTTCATTTTGTGTAAATATTAGCAGCACGTCGTGACTCAAATATGATTGAAATATGACCTGAACAGAATATCCTCATCGAGTGTATAAAGATTGCTACAATATTTTCTTTTCTACTTGCATCATTGCATGTCTTAAATTTAACGCCAAGGTGAGCACTCCCAAAGCGCACAACATTATTGCATTACGTGATTTGATACTCGATAAACTTTACGCAAATTTGCTGTAAATTGTCTGGCTGGGAAGTAGGCCTGAAAGGCAGAGGAAACAATTTGAATACACGAAATTCACAGAAAAACTTTAGAATATTTATAACGCGAGCTAATTTATTGCGACACATTTTGTTGACGATAAAGCTTGTCGCTTTGAATAGTCACTTGTTTACTAATTCTTAACATTCAAACAATATGCCATCTTCTAAGTAACAATTAATAATTTAAAACAATGCCATCTATGTATCAGATGATACACTATTTACTATACATAAATTTCGTTTAACTTTTCGCGTGACCAATCGACAAATAATAGTGTTGCATTGCTGGTCCAATCCTCTGCTATATGTAAGTAACTTGCAAAACACCGTTCACATTTACGTCTATCATCTCACTCACGACCCCGATCTAAACGCACACTCCATGAGTTTACCAAAGGACACTACTAAACCGCTACCAGGCCTTGAAATATCGCTCCGCCAAAAAACGGCCCCTTCCACCCTCAAATCAAACAGAACCACCTACACACATGAAATCATTGAATACGTACAAGCCTAGCTGTTAGTCGCGCACTTTGCTTCCTCTCTAGCTGCACCTCGTTACTCGAGAATGGGTCAATTCAGCGAAAGGGAGCGGTAGAGGGCCCGGCTTGGGATAAGGTCCCAAGCGGAGGACGAAACGGTACGGTCGCGGAGCGTTCTGGTCATACCGAAGGAGGGCAACGGGGAAAAAGAGAGAAAGGGGGCCGGGGCGGGAGAGAGGAGGGGACGAGCAAGGGGGGATTAACGGAGGGGGAGTTGCGCGGAGAGAATCTCGGAAGGGCAAAAAGCAAGCGGCGCGATCGAGTGAGAACGATTCAATCAGGAGCCACATAAATCTCCTCCCCGCGGACATCCCGAACCCGAACGGTCCCTCCGGTACCAACGGGGTTCCCTTCTTCTTTCTTTCCACCGTTCCACGATCCACCGGCTCAGACCGTGTCGTCTCCCTTGCTCCCGGTCCCTCCTCTCCCTCCCGCGTCCGGCCGCTCCAGGCCGCGAGCCTCCACGGTGCACCCTGGCCGTGGTATTAATTATGCGCCGTGTGCGCTCGCGGGCATTCCACGGCCGGTACCAGTATTTGCGGCATTGTTAATCCACGCTCCCCGTCTGCTACCGTTTCGTTTGTTCCTCTTGGCCCTCCTCCCGCTCACCGCCCCTCATCACCGAAGACGCGGAGAATCTTTTTGCCTCTAGACTCGCGTTCTCGCGTGGCTCAACCGCCTCCTAGGACCGTCCACGGTGCTGACTGGATTCTTTCAGCGGGACCGTTTTGAGATTTCAACTCTTTGCTCGTGTCCATCTCTTTGGCATTGAATCTCTGACCATCGGCAATGAACGATGTGATTATAAGGTGAATGTCCCAATTTCTGCTCATTTAGGTTACTCGTCAGAAAGAAGGTGTAAAAAAATTTGTTTGCGATGAAAATTTGCAGAGTAATTGATTAATTCTTTAATAATAAATCAGCCAGTCGAAAGCTATTTAAGAAAGATATTTCAAGATGTTTAAGTACTAGTAATTTGTAATTAAATATAACGACTTAAATGTCCGTATTTCTGCTCACGAAAACTAGCGATGTACGTGATTCTACTCAACATTTGTACCAATTTCTGCTCACGTAATATGTTGCCTTTTCAGGTTAAAATAAGTAACATCTTTTATGGAGATGTTTTGTAACACAACAGTAAAGCATAAAATAATGATAAACAAAGAAATAAAATGCTTTCGAATAGAAATAGAGGTTACAGCATATATCGAATTGTGAGGATATGTTGCTGAAATTTTGGTGAGTAGAAATGCAGACATGGCGGTGATTCACTTGACCCTAAACCTGCTCACCTGTTTTCTACTTAAAAAAATTAAAAATAGTAAAAAAATCTAAATCCAGAGCACACTACGGTATCAGTTTGTGTTATTAAATGACAACTTCTACTGTAGAAATGGGGACATTCACCTTATGTATAATCTACAGAAGAATGTTTCCATGAACCTTTATTATTCCATAGTCGTTAGATGCATAATAAAGGCGTCCAATGCCCATATCCGCGTTTATGTCTAAGCGAGAAATGTCTAAACTGCGTTCCATATAAGAGCATACCGACGCCCCTACCGATTTGCGACCGGTCTGCCTGCGCAGCTCCCACGGATCTGACACGCGCGATTGGTCGTAGCACTTTCCCTGCCGGTTAGTAAATCAATCAACAGCGTATCCCTGCGCGAAACGAGTATGCTCTAATGTGGAACGCAGTGTAGCCGTGGAAACTTTTCTCGCTGTTACTCAGCCCACGATAGCAAGACAAACGATCCCTAGCTACGGAGAATCATTGAAGGGACAGCTTCGTTAAAGATTTCTCTATTTCGAAGCTTTCACGATTTCGCGCCGCGCGATGTCGCCTCAAAGTTATTGCCCTCCCGTCTAACGAGAGGGCCATCCTTCTTTGACCCGTAATCGTCTGTAATCGCTTTCAAACAACACGCTCGAAGATTAGACTACGATCTCTGGGCCATAAGTCACCGCGAAGGAAACCCGTTGTTATCGAGAGATCAGAAAGTTGGTTCACCGTGAGACATCTCAGTCGAATTCCCGATGACGCGCGAATGCTTCACCCCGACCATGATCTTCCGATCGACGGTGTACGGACTGTACGGTGACGATAAAGTTATAGAAGCTGACGGACGTGTACTTGATAGCAGAGCTATATAAAGAATAAGCAAACGATATTCACAACATCATTGAACGAGGGTTAAAGTATCTCACCTCTCATCCAGTCCCCATTAATACGAGTGCAAGCTGCACAGAACTCCAAAATGGGATTCACCATGCCTCCCTGATCCTTTCTGCCCCAATTGCTTCCGCCATTTAACTCCCAAATTTACGACTTCGCTACACCTCTACCACGAAGTACCTATAGCTGCACGTATTTCACGAAGGGAGATTTTATTAATTACCATGTTCTATGCAGACACGAGAAACACGATGAGCTTTCTAACGTTAAAACACCGAGAAGGGTGAAGAAATGTGTGAATGGACCCCAGCTTCTACACCCCAATGTACCCTAACTCAATAAACTTGTTATCCAATCCAAACAGGCCTGAAATTTTCCACTTGACGCGCAGCAAAACGAAGCAGGAGTCTCATATATTCAGGTCTCACGATCTACTCCCCGAATTGGTGAATTAACGGATGAAAGGGAACAAAGGAGCGGGCGGACGGTGCCGCGTGATAAACCCCGAGCACACCTAAAAATGCATCGAGAGGTGCACGCTCCGAGCCGATTGCGATACCGTGGCCGAGGTCGTGCATTTAAAAGCGTCGTGGTCGGTGCGCAACGTACACAAGCGCCCCCACGGAGGAGCGGAGCACGAGTAGGTATCTGAGGATTTAAATGAACTCCAGCCGCTGACACTTTAATGCCCCTCGCGTTTCGTGGCCCTCCGTCTTGTCCCTTTTTCCACGTCCGCGTCATCGCTGACATAATTGTACGCGGCGGTGATGTACGAAGGACGAAGCTGACGTTGATTGCGTCCGAGCAGAAAACACGTACATATCCATCGAGAGGAACGCGGTTTCGTAATTCTCCGCGGTGGAACGGGAAGGCGGAACAGCGAGAAGGAGAGAGAGAGAGGCGCCCAGAACCGTTAGGGACTATAAAGTTAAGCGGCCTGTCTCCTCGATCACACCTAAACGCTCGCTCAAAGGGAGCTGCTTATTTGTGGCCCCGAGATAAAATCGTTCGTGCCATTTTAATAATTCACCGGGCCGCGGGGCCCGCGCGCATTGTGAAACACGCGCCGCGAGACTCGGAGAGAACGGCGGGACGTTCCCTCGGTCGCCGAATCTCCACGAATTTCGGGGGCAATTAACGACCGAAGACCTCGCCTGCTACAAATTACGCTCCACGGCGGATCGAGTTCATCGTGCTAGGACGCCATAAACATCGTTTAAAAAGAGAAGGAAAAAAAAAGTAAAAAAAAAAAGGCAGAAAAAAGGAGGATAATCTACAACCCAGAGGCACCCTAAAAACGCCTCGAATAGCGACGCCGCGAGAGCAGTGACGTTTTTTTCAGCAGTTGACAAGTATAGCGGAGCGTGGAACGCTGGTAATTCATAGCGGTTCAGGGTACGGGGTGAGAGGATCCAGAATCCCATTTTCGTGGATGATTGATTCAATTGCATCCGCGTGCCGGCCGCGCGGAACATTTCTCTCCTCGTCGAGGACCCTGCTAACCCCGTTATTATTTTCAGGTCTGTGGCCTGTGTTTTTCGTCCCGTGGCGGGCCGGTATAAACGCCATTTAAATAAATGGTACTTTTAAACCGATATATTATGCGCCGGGGCCGCTATGCTCCGGACCCCTTCGCTTCATCCCTCCTCTTCTCGCGCGCGCACTCTCTCTCTCTCTCTGCGCGAGTTGCAGCCGTCCGACCAGCGAGTGATGGACTGCCGGGAGTGCACATGGGTGGCTGATTCCCCGAGAGTGCATCCGCGCACTCTTTGCGTACGCGAGGGCCGAAAGAGCGAGAGGAGGCCACGCGAGGGGAGGCACCGACGAGGCCGCTTGTCCCGCTACAGAGTGGATGTTTTGACAGCGAGTCGCGCTAATCGGTCTTTCCACTTTGCCCTGACGTACGGGCCCGACTGTGCTTCCCAGAGATTTCTAATTGCCGGGGAGCACGAGCGGGGTAGTTTATCCGATGCCTGAGTGGATCCGATTGTCGCGGACAAATGCGGCCGTCGCTGAGCGTGGCGTCGCTGGGGTGCGTCTTAGGACAATTATGGAAAAGATGGATTGGAGGAGGCGGTGTCGACGCCGTTTAGCGAGCAACGTCCTAACGTCCACTGGGGGAATTCAAAGAACTACGATCGAGTTTAGAGCGTTTGAGAAAGTTTGATACCAGCGAACGCCTCTGTACGTCGATATCGCGAATGGAGGAGCTGCTGGCCATTTTTGAGGTGTGGACGTTTAGTGAACGTTGAATATCAAATTGTTTGATAACGCATCGTAGAGGTGTATGCAATTGGGACGAGTTATGCAGAAAACTATCAACCCTCGTTGTTCTGAAATTGATCTTTTAAATCTTAAACAAAAGTAGCTTTATTTCTATTGGATATATTTTATTTCTTGTTATTAGTTTATCATATTTTTTAATGGGTTATTAATAGTATAATTAATATTATCTCAATTTTTGGTAGTTTTTGTTTTTAAACGATTTTAGTCAGTTTTGGTCCTCTGCTTGTTTGTATGTTTGGATGACAATACAATATTTAAAAAAAATATTAAGTCCGAGCGGGTGAAAAAATTGCCCAGTCATAAATAAATATATATATGAGCCATAACCACAAATCCAAACGACTTGAAATCAGCCACTCGCCTTCTTTACGAAAACGACAAAAAGCCGCTGCGTTCGGAGCGCTGATCGCATCGCGATTACCGAAAATACACAATTTATCGAAAAATGATCCGTCACGTATGTACGAATAGTAAAACTAAAAGTTTGCAGGCGTTCGTAGTATATCACCATCGAAATTGTAGCACAAGAAAAGAATTATGTTTTAGTCACTGTAGCACTACAATGTTTAAGCAAACTGTTAAACTGTATACAGCAATAAAAGATATTTGTAAAGAAGTCTGAGCTGGGAAATGTAAAAACACTAAAGACTATAAAATAAAAAAAATATACATATAAAAAAATTAAAACGATTTTATTAAAAATGTAGTAAAAACTAAATTAAAATGCTCCAAAAAACTAAAAAAATAATTCTTTTCTTGTACTTCAATTTTGATGGTATTAATATCACTTTAAATAAAATCGTGGGGTACCATGTGCAACCAGAAGTTGAAGAACCGGTTGGCAAGTGGAACATCATCAACTACAGTTTATTAATTTTAAGTCACATTACAATTTGTATCCCGCAATTAAAATATTTTGTTTCATTAATGCGAATGAATACTTTCTAACATCATATTCATTTCGATATGTGCTTCTGTATTAAGGTGATATATATCCTGTTATGAAATATCGTGCCCCACGATTTTCTTTAAAGTGATATTAACACCATCAAAATTGAAGTAAAAGAAAAGAATTATTTTTTAGTTTTTAGTGCATTTTAATTTTGTTTTTACTACATTTTTAATAAAATCGTTTAACATAAAATATATTTTTTTATATATTTGTTATTTATGTTTAAAATGAAACTATAGCTTGGTTGTTTTAATAATTGTATATAAGAGTACTTCAATGGTTGTACATTCTTTGGCACAAAATCATGGGATCCGTACTGGGTTTAATTAATTTTTTGTCATTTTGAGGGTTGGTAGGTTTCAGCATAACTTGGCCCAATTCTATGTTAGCTGAGACTGCAGAAGCGAGTTACAGTAATCTTTTCGTAAGACACAAATGATCTTTGCACCCACGGTTATTAAAGATGTTTTCAGCGTTTCGGCGAGTACCTACTACGCGCTTCTAAACTCCGGCCCCAAGCATCAACATCCCTGCGTAGTTATCTGGAAATGTAAGGCACGGCAGCCGAGGAAGTTCGTAAACTCCAAGAAGTACAACGACGCTGATCCACTCGAATCCACCAAAGTTCAAGAACTCTCGAACAGATCTCGTGCGCATCAGGTGAACGGGGATGGGTGGAACGCTTCAGTCAAGGGACCGTAATTTTCGGTAAGAGACCCGTGCCACGAACGGCATGGCATACCGAGAAACACAAGGAACGCGGGGGTGTGCTCGAGCCCTGGACGGTCGTCGTTTGAGGGTGATGTGTGGAGGCGACGAGAGGATTACGCGTTGGTTCGCGGACTGTCCTCGTGACGATATACAAGAAGAAAAGAAGAGGGAGAGGAGAAAAGGAGGAGAGAACGAGGGAGGACGGGCGAGGATGGAAGAGGGCCTGTACCGCAAGAATGTTGAGCCCGGAACAGCGAGGAGACACGCGGAGACACGTGTAGGTTGGAAGCAAAATATATAGGGATAGCCGAAAGCACGCGAATGTACCGGGCTCTGTTGCTCTCGTTCCAGTTGCTCCTCTTCCTCCCTTTTCTCTAAAAATCCCCGGCCCCGCGAAGTGGCTCGCTCGGTTTTCCAGCTGCGCGACTCTCGTCAGCGTGACGGCGGCGGCCACCCTCGGCGAGCGTCGGCATTCTCCGCAAAAAAGCTCGCTCCCTCGCGTACATAATGGGCCGCGTTGAACTCCGTGGGGACCGTTTTTTGGACGAGGCGCAGCCGAGCTCCCTTCCCATTCCCTCTTCTTCAGCGTATACCTCGCCGGTTTCCGCCTACGAGCGAAATTCCGGCCGCGGACCAGCAGCTTTGTCTTCGATGCCGTCGGGGAAAGAGAAATTGGCGACGGTTCGCCCCGTTGTTCCAGATCCACGACGGGACCCGTTCGATGCTATCGGGCCCGGCCGCTCCGACAGATTGGACGACCGCTCTCCGGAATGGCTCCGCAGGAGTGAGTGCCTCGGAGCTGGCAACGCCGTGTCGCGACGAGCCCCGATCTAATCGACGCCTATGCCTTGAAAAGTAACCAACGCGAGCCGGTAAATTGGCGAGCGCCACTCGGCCCGAACAGGAGGGGCCCAGAACGAGCCTCTACTTGCCTCTACTTGCCCCGCGTCGATAAACCCTTGCCAAATTATTGCGGCGTGCTCGGCAGACGTTCGCCCCAGTGGGGGCTAATTGAACCGCTGCGTCTCTGTGATCCTCGGATCCTCTGATCCTCCTCTCGAGCGAGAATGTGATCGATAGCGAGGAGACGACGTCGGAGGATTCGAGCGACGCTAAAAACCGCTAATTGGCACCTCTGCTGCGTCAGCCGAGAGGAGGCCGCGAGAAAGGGCACAAACTTAGAAACCGTGCGCGTCACCGGGAAGCAGGGAAGAAACAGGATGGGGAGGGAGGTGAACGAGAGAGAGAGGGAAGTTCGGGGTAGTTCATCACCGCGTGAATCGGCGGTGTAGCGGTCATAGCGTGAATCCCAGTCGTTCTATCACTGCTAAGAGGTGTTCCTCTTCTGGCGCGCTTCCCTCCCCACCTCGCTATCCTCCGCCTCCCTTATTTCTCAGCCGGGGCACCCCCTTTTCCCTGGCCGGTTGCATCTTTCAAAAAAAGCAGACCCGCCTATAGACGCGAGAGGACAGGCTGCTTAATGGCGACGATTACTCAACGGATCGAATGAGCGGCGGGGCCTCGTGCCCGACGTCGCCCGTAACGAAATACCAAAATAACGTCACCAATAAATATACCGAGTTGCGGTGTAACCGAGGTTGGGAAACCGCCTCGTTCATTCTGTGCCGCGTTGCCCGCGCTCCGGCACTCGCGTCGCTTGCCCCTGTCTGACAAACGGCTCCAGAATTAACCGAGTCGATTCTACAACCTATAGCTGCCTTTTACGTCTACATCGGGAACGTTCTCACGGGCAACTTAGCCCGTTCTTTCCGCGAGGATACTCGGGAGAATATAGACGTTTTGTCTCTAATACGACGTGCGTCGCCTGTTGTAAGTACAGCGATCTACGTCTGCGCTATCCTACAGCAAATTCACGCTGAAAGTTCTCCTACATCTTTCGCTCCTTTCTCCTCGAGCTATGTATTCATTTGCTCCTGTAACAGTCCACTTGCCCAGTCGAGCGTCTTCTCTCCCAGCGATCCACACCGAATTCGAATTTCAAGGACCGATCTCGCGACAGTAAAATCTGTCATCGTCCCGCGAGCTCTCCGTGGTCATTAATTCCGCTATAAAGCCGTTCGCTGAAGTGGCGAGTGTCGCGTCGCACAGTGGAATGGATCGACACTTAAGTAGGCATTCGCTTCATTTTTTACATATTTCAGCATTTATTGATTCTAATCTGAGATTACAGGTAATATATTGTATAATAAATGCAATAATCCATTTTTTTTCTCGTCGCTCTTTTTAACAATGGGACACTTGATGTTGATTTACATATATTTATATGGAGCGGGGTTTATTAATAAATTATTTGGAACATCTTGATTTGTCATTTTTCGGCTGCTCTTTTTGCGTATAATTCGCAGTAGTTTTTGAAATATTTATTTCGGGCGTTCTGGGCTTCCTCAGGTAAATATTCTAAAAAAAATTTTAGATTTCCATTTTTAGAAAATGATCAGCTTTTTACATTGGAATAGTTTCAGTTAGTCTTTTTCTTGTAATGAAAAATATAAATACTTATATTCTATTGCCAAATTAAGATTTTTTCGCAAATTCAAGCATACCTCATAATTCTGGATAGATTCAATTTCACAAAATTCAAGTATTTATATCCGACCGCATCCGACCCTTTGAAAAATTAATATTTTTTGGTACAAAAGCAGTCGCAAGTCAGGAAAAATATACTATTTTGCTCCAAATTTTTATTTGTAATAATAATTGTGCAAATTGAATGTTTTTAACTTTAAATTACACTAATTGAGCAATGTTCAAATATAATAATAATGAGTAATATATGTTGGAAGTGAAGCACGCAGAGGTGTGCGACGTGCAAAAGTATGAATGAAACGCTAGATAAATAAGAATGAATCATGTATATAATCAGAGACTGATTGGAATCGAATTTTGAAACCTGACCCAGAACTGACTATCGTTTGTCAGCCATTAGCTGAAATCCTTTGCATCTATCACGTTGCATTGTTACCAAGTGATAGCTGTGTGACACGTCAGATATATTTCATACCAATGGATACATTTAAAACTAATATGAATAATTGAATTTTGTGAAATTGAATCTATCCAGAATTATAAGGTATGCTTGAATTTACGGACAAATACGAACGATTCTTTTAATTTAGAAAAATTCGAAAATGGTAACAAAAAATCTTAATTTGGCAATAGAATATAAGTGTTTATATTTTTCATTACAAGAAAAAGACTAACTAAAACTATTCCAATGTGTAAAAGCTGATCATTTTCTAAAAATGAAAATCTAATCTTTTGTTTAGAATATTTAAATCAGGAAGCCCAGAATGCCCGAAATAGTGATTTTAAAAACTACTGCGAATTATACGCAAAAAGAGCAGTCGAAAAATGACAAATCAAGATGTTCTAAATAATTTATTAATAAGCCCCGATCCATATATATGGATGTATATATATGGAAATCAACATGAAGGGACTCTTGAAGTCTCATTATTAAAAAGAGCGACGAGAAAAAAAACGATTATTGTATTTATTATACAATACATTACCTGTAATCTTAGATTGTAATCATTAAATGATGAAATACGTAAGAAATGAACTGAATGCCTACCTAAACGTCGATCCGTCCGACTGTGCGTCGACGGGATAGGTGCGAGAACGTGGCCGGTTGTACGAAAGAGCGATAGGACTCGGGTGGGCATAAATTACCGGGGCCGCTCGCTCGCTCCCCGAGCTGAAGTGAGTTATTTGCGTGTGACTGATGGAACGCGCCAGCTGAGGAGGGCCCCATCGGGGTAAACAGGCATGCGCACGCGTCCCACCGCCCAAGTCATCCCCCTTTGCTTATCTCGGCCAAGCCCGACCAACGATAATTGTCAAAGGTCCCTCTCGTTTCGGCTCGCCGTTGCTCGCGTGTCACGTGAGCGCCGCGGCACGCGATTCTTGAAAAGATGATTGCCTCTTACAGAGAGCACGGTGACTTTTCATGCCGCGCGACGCCGACGGACGGCCAGAGGAGTCGTCGCGCGCCCCGGGCGGGGATAATGACGAGCCTCGCGAACGAGGGACATCGGATGACAACGTGTGTTTCAGCCGAGGGCTGAGGTGTCGCCGTCGAATATTCCGAGGGTGCGATGATACTGTCACGCGATCGCGAGGGGGGCAGAGATCCACGCGATAACCCGTAATTGTCGTCGCTGCCAGAACGGCAAATAAGTTGTAATTTCGGTGCACGGTTATCGCGTGGAAAGTCGAGCCAGTTCTGTCGGAACATTGCTTTCGATGTTCGGTTCCTGCACGCTTACTCCTGACCACGCTCTCGGCTGTCCTTCGGAGCTTAAATGGCCCCAATCGTCCCGCAAAAAGGTATTCAATGTTGCGGCAGAGATGAGTGTCCAAGTGCGCCTTCCCTTTTCGGGACAAGAATGCTGCTAATTGTAAGTCATTCTAGCAGGCTTCCCGCGGACATCGAGTTTCTTTAAATAGAATATTCTGCTACATGTGCATACATCGTTTTTACATTACGGAGAGAGGGGATTATTCGATTCGGCGACGAAGCGCGGCCCCTTTGTCCACGCCTAAGTAGGTGCAAGCCGACAGCAAATCGTTTCCACGGTTTGAATGCAACGACGACAACCGCGGCGACGAAAGAGTACCGATGGTACAAAAAGCCGCCCCTCTGGACATTTACGAGCGACATTAGAAGGCTACTTGTTTCTCTTACTTCTTCTGCAAACACTCCGAAAGCTGATATAAGGACGATAAAACGAGGCAAGGGTTTACGGCTCTCGAGGCGTTAAGACGAAGGAAGTTGTTAACCAGGCGCGCCGCGCGACAGAGCCTCATCGTTGGTGTCACTCGTGCGTGCCTTTAAAGAGGGTGTATTTTTAAAACGATCCACGTAAAAGACGCTCACCGCCGTGGAAACTGTTTTTCCACGAACGAAGCGTTTATAGAGCGACCACGATATCAAGTGTCGCTCGTTAATACCCAAATGCGGAATCACGTTCACAGGCTGAGGCTTCCACGAAGCCAACACCAGGCATTTCAATTCCGAATAACCCTTTGAATGAGACATCCCTTCTCGATAAAGCTTACATCGATCTGCTCGAGTTGGTAATCTTTTCCAAGGCGAGAGGATGGCTCGTTTGAGCTGGAGCACGCGCCGCGACGCGCGCGCCAAGGCCAGGAGGAGCTCCTCCGCGGAAATCGTCTCATTTCTCTGTGGAAACGTGCGCCAACCGGTTCGCAAGTTAATGATCCCATTAATTAGTTTCGTTTCGTTAAGCGAGGCACGAAATCTTGTCGTTCCGCGAGAGGGGAATTAAGCGAAATAATTAGACAAATTAGGACAGGCGGCAGGGGTGGCTACGGCTGAGGGAATCATTTATCATTAGGATCCACTATTAATTCCCCGTTAATTCCTCCTTTCCTCGTCAAGCAAGATAAACGAGTGGCTCCGACGGTCTCCGCGACGCTGCTCGCGGCCCTGCCGTGGGCCCCGAGGCCGGGCGAGCCTGAATGGAGGTGGCTCCGGAGGGCGTGGGGGGAGGTGGACGAGGAGGGACAGAGAAAAAAAAAGGATCGTGCATCGGGCGAAAGAGATACGAGACCGATAAAACGTTGATTGCATTGAAAAAAAGGATACAATGATAAATGCCGCGGAGCATAATGGAGAAAACACAACGGGCGCCTGCTAGGCGTACTCGCGAGGAAGACGAAGTGGGCTCGGGAGGATATGAGCCAGCAACCGAGTAATTGGAAGATAGTAGATTTCACGGAAGATGCAGCCAAGGTTTCCGCGGGTGGATTCAATTCCTACGCGATGCCAATTCTTCTTGGCGACTGCGCAGGGAAATAAGGAATCCCTCGACGTAGGGTGGTTCGAGCGAGATGCAGAAGTAGGTACCTATTATGCGGGAGAATTCAATTCTTTCGGCATATCAATTCTGCCAGGCGAATGTACGGTGGGAAACAGACTCCCGCGGAGTACCTAGTCATAAAGGGCGGGTGTTTTATTTTATAAACGCGGGGTAATGCGCTGGAAGGGAGGGTGGCTGGATGAGGAATGGAGGAGAGGGCAAAAACTTTACGTTCGATGGAGGGAAAAAGCTGAAAGGGGCCGACCAGGAGAGGCGGCGCAGGTGGTTATTATGCCATCGATGGCACAGGTGAGAGCTGTTTGTTTTAAGCTCGAAGAGAAAACCGAGCCCCTACATTCTCAAACACGCTCCTCGAGTGGCTCTCCACGGGACGCCCGATACTCTCCGCGAGGACCATTGTAATACGGTACGTCCCTGAAGAGCTCGTGGCCACTCTCGAGAGGCCTTGATGTTTTGCCGGTCCTCTCGAGATTCTCGAAAAAAAAAGAGGAGCACAGCCAACCCTCGAGTGTATCCGTCCACACTGCATGCATGGCCTTCTAAGGATTTCCATACGTGTACCTCCGGAGGAAACACGCCCGCGAATGTGTCGCCCTCGGAGCAAGCGGATCAACTGGAAATGCCGTTAATGAACAACCCTATTAGGAGCATCGCGGGACGATATTTCCCAACTGCGTGTCATTCGATGCAACGAATGCTCCGACGTTATTGTGCAGAGGAAAGCAGCAGTGCTTTTCTGCGCAAGGATAGAGCGACTCCATAAAATGCTGTCTCGGCGAATAAAGATAATTACATGAAAGATCGCCGAGATTGTGGAGACGAAGCGGAGGCTCGGTGTAACCATGTCGCGAGGTGAACAACCAAAGAGGAAGATGTTATGATTTTAATAAAGTAGATTGTTATCTTTTATTAAAGGAATAAGGCAGGACGTACGACAGCCAGGGAAGAGCAGTTTTTAACGCGTCTAGGTAGCGAAAGATTTGCATCGTCGTGCGCTCGGTAATTATCCCGGCATTATGAACCGCTAACGACCGTAATTAGAACTGTCGTTACTTTTATTAAGTGAGCAACGAGGACCGTGACCGGCGATAAATCATACCGTGAACGCGCATAAATTGAGCGCGCCGCTATGAGTCAGAATAATAACTCGCTGGGAACGCGCGCTTATCCGCGTTTCCATTTTCACGAACGGTGGTTCGCGATCGACTATCGATGCGGTGGAGCGCGGTGGGATGGGACGGTGCAGAAATTGTGGTAGAGCCGTCGGGCGTTGCTAATTAGTCTTGTCAACTGGGGATGCGAAACGAAGTTCACGTGGGACTGGGAATACTGTTGTTAAGTTGAATTCTAACGAAAGAATAGAATTTGAAGTAAGGTTGAAGTCGAAATAACTGAATCCTTCTTAGGGTTTTTGTTGCGTTCCCTAAATTTTCGCAGGTGAATAATTATAGGCACAAGTACATAGTTTGATTATTCAGAGTAAGGACTGAATGAATTGTGTATGCTCGAAAGACTTAGAATTAGCTTGGCTCAGGGAGTTCATTGAGACAGGCGGCCTTCTCATTTTTTGACGAAGCAAGAGATGGTGCAATGAAATCAACCCCTAGCTTCGTGAAATAAATCTTCTTTATTCCTTTGTAGATTCGCTCATTCTCCACTCTTTCGTTTACCTGTTGTTAACGTAATCTATCTTTTTACTTCTATCTCCTAGGTAGCGGACACCGGGGCTAGTTGATACAAACGAATTATCTCGATACCGTATATATGTAGCTCCATTTGAGGGAGATATGTAAAGTTTGTTGTTCAATTCTTTACTACGATCCAGCGTACATCTGTGTACCTTGACGTTAACAATCGTTTTTTGCAGCAGGATACCTCGCAACAAATTCATTTCGACGCTTGGTTCTGTATTAAATTGATTCATATTCAATTATGAAATATCCTGCTCCACGATTTTATTTAAAGTGAAAAACACCACCGAAATTGATGTACAAGAAATGAATTGTTTGTTCATTTTTAGTGCATTTTAAATAAAATCTTTTAACATAAATTTTTTTTATATATTTTTTTATTATTTACGTTTTAGTGTCTAAGTTTTGATTTGTGTTTATATGCTAATTTCATGTCGATTGACTTGATTTGATTTGTGGTTTAGGCTGATTTCAAGTCGTTTGCATTTGTGGTTATGGGTTATATTTATAGGTAATTTTTTCACCCCATCCTGGTTAATTATATTTCTTATATATTGTACTGTCATCCAAACTACGCACGCCTGCGAAGTTTCAAGACAATTGGATAGTTGGAATGTGGTTAAATTTGAGTTGCCAGATTTCAACCAAACATACAAACATACAGACAGAGGATCGATGCTGAATCAAATCGTTTAAAAAGTAAATAGTTTTGATACATCAGAATTGATCGTCCAAATAACATTTTTTGTATGTATTTTCTCAAGTTTTCGCTTACTATATATTAAAGAGGAAGGACCAATGTATATTTTGGCAATTTGTTATTAAGTAATTAATTCAAGTAAAAATGAAAAAAAATTGAAAACAGAATAACGTATCAATTAGCCCCGGTCTCTCGCATATGTTCCTTATTTTGCATAGTTACTATCTGGAACCCTGCAGAAAATATAGCTGTGTATCATGAAACCCGAGCACTCCGCCCTCGCTCCCTGATTTCATCCCCTTAACACTTAGTGATAATTTCATTTTAATTATCTATAAGTAAATTTTCTCCAGAAATTCCAACGTTATAGATATAAGAAGCCCGAGCAATGCGGAATCCCTGCTTTAAGCTATACCAGGTATAATTACTTATCCAAAAAATGAGCAACGTCACTGCGTACTCTCGCCTGCATCCCCATCAGCCAGTCACGTATACATATACCAGCTCAATTAATGAACCCCATCGATCCCCCCGCGACGAAACGTATGGACCCCACGGGTTCGTTCTCGCGAAAGGGGTCCCGTGTCCATTGATAAAATCTCTGGACAGGATGCTGGCCGTGCGCTCGTGTCGGCTAGAATTATCGAGCAAATGCGAGCAGGTCCCGCGAGCCGCAGGCGTCTTCGTCGCGCTACCACGGGCAAGAAGAGATGCGTGGCCCGCCGTAGCGTGTACGTGCGTGGCGTATTCCCGATCCGAATGAGAGGAGCCCGTACGTCGGGATCCTGATGTGGCGAGACTAACCGATGCACGGCTCGTTGCCGCTGTCACCGAGGTACTATCTCACTCGTTGGTCCCGCATAAAGCTCGCGACTCGCGTTCTCCTCGCGTACGCGTGTAGGTGAGGGAGCGTGTGTCAGGCAGGCGTGTGTGTCGAGCGAGTCCAAGCTCGGTTAAGGGCCACGCCACGCCACCCTCGTAAGACACGGCGGAGCACATCGTCGCGCCAACAACCGAGTATTTATTAAGCGTGGCCCCCGTGCCGACAGTTATGACGCGCGGCCCGCGTTTATTTGTTCCTGATGCCGCAGCGGCAACCAGCCGCTGATATCTATACCGTCGTCTGTCCACCTCCCCCGAGAGCAGCAGGGCACCAGCCCAGAAGATGGAAAAAGAGGCGCGACGCAGGTCGCGCGAATATGGCTCTCGCAACAGAGCGAATGGCTACTCCACCATCCAGCCGTCATCTCAAATCTGTATTGTTTTACGATGTCGTTTCGAGTGCCATAACACCTTGATTGCCCACCCAATCGCGCCGCCAGAGGCCCTGCCAGGAAATTAGGTTTGGCTGGACGTATTTTCCCGTTGTTTAACGCGTGGCGAGTAGGAATTGCCACGATGAGTTTTTAAGTGACGATGGAATGTTGGGGGGAATGTGCTCCTCAGAGTATTTTTAGGAAACTGCTAGGCTGGAATAGAAGTGCGATTAAACTGGTCAATTGAAGTAGCGATGGAAGTGATAAAACAGAGGACGTAGTTCAGAGATTAAGGCTGTACTCGAATATTCGAGTATTTCGAATATTCGAGTATTTCGAATATTTGAGTATTTCGAATATTCGAGTATTTCGAATATTCGAGTATTTCGAATATTCCAGTACTCGAATATTCGAGTAGCCCCAATTTCGGACCGAGCTGAGACTCGGTTTCCGAGCCTCGGCTAGATAAAAACGGGTGGCTCGAATTTTTCAGAGCGGTTCGGAAGAACCGAATCGCCCGAAAGAACCGAGGAACTCGAAGTTTTTCGAGCGGCTCAAATATACTTGGAGCACATCGAAATTTTCAAGCAGACCGACTGTGTCGAGTAGCTTGAAAATTGAAACTTGAAATTTTCCAGCAGACCGACTGTGTCGAGTAGCTTGAAGATTGAAGCTTGAAATTTTCGGGCAATACGAATGTTTCGAATATTTTAGGTTACGAAGAAAAAAGTAAGAAGGGAAGAAAGATAACATAAAGAAGTGTATGAATACGTTCATAAATACACAAAAAAAAAATGAAAAGAAAGAAAGATTTGAATTTAGTACTTATTTTCAAAAGTTACAGAATATTTCCATTTACAACTTACATTTTAATTATTCACATTACTTATTGAGAACCATTATTTACATTCCCGTAGATAAACGTAACCTAAAATATTCGAAACATTCGTATTGCCCGAAACGTTCAAGCTTCTATCTTCAAGCTACTCGACACAGTCGGTCTGCTGGAAAATTTCGATCTGCTCCAAGTGTATTTGAGCCGCTCGAAAAAAATTCAAGCTTCTCGATCCTGTCGGGCCGTTCGGTTCTTTCGAGCTGCTCGGAAAAAAAATCGAGCTACTCGGTTCTTTCGAGCCGCTCGAAAAAAATTCGAGCTACTCAGTTTTATCGAGCCGCTCGGTTCTTTCGAGCCACTCGGTTTTTACGGGTACTCGGCTCGGCTCGCTTTTTCCGAGTACTCGAACAGCCTTGTCAGAGACATGTGATCAGCTCACCTAGGTGGTGGAAAAGATAAGATAAGGCAAGTTTCGAATAATGTAAGAAATTTTTTTAGATTAATTACAACAGGTCCAATTAGTCCCTTCCCTCCACACAATCGATGCCCACAGTAGTGCCTGATTGCTCTCGCAAAAGGGCACTTTGTTGATGAATGCGGACTCGTTGAGAAAGTCTGAAAACGTCCACGTATAGGCCAATAACTCAGGGCATCGCAGCTGCCCGCGCAAGAAAAATGCCCTCCCAGTCGATCGCGAGCGAGCTCGGCGGAGCGCAGAAGCTCGGGGGACGAATGCCGTCCACCCTTTCGCGATCGGTAGTTTGTCACGCGTCAAGGATCCCGCCGGTACTTAGAAGGGGTTGCACCTGCCTCCTCGACGTTAGAGCACGGCCAGAGATAAACGGGTCGCGTTAAGTCTCCGGCATTAATTATCAATTCCTGCCTGGACGTCGCAGCGACGGCAGTCATAAAGAAAAGGCCACGGGGACGTCTTTCCTCCTTCCTCGTCGGGGCATCGCGGCTCGTCGATTTCAACGTCGACGAGATTTCCCGGCGTCCCCTTCGCCACGGCGACCTTTCCCCTCCCTCGGCGTCCTCCTCTCTGGCCGCTCGCTTTCCCGTTTGCTTGGCGTTATTATTAGGGCAGCGTCCGTGGCTACAAATAATGTCCCCGGCGTTGAGTGACGCGGACCACGAACGGCGGGGAGCAGTACGAGGAAGCGTTCAGAATGATCCGCGAGGCTTAGAAGCTGGGGCGTGTTCTATTTACGGTGCACGCGTTCTCGACAATACGCCGCGATATTCGTGCACTGATCGAGAAAAAGACGGGGTGCATGCATCGACTGACGCGCGTATGTAACTATTCCTTTTCGGCTATGCGGATAAGGTATATGCTGGGACATTTAAGCTGCCCTCGTTATTTAAAATGTCATATTTTCATTTTTCGAGATATGTTGATATCTTTGAAGTTCCACGCGTCTTTTACGATTTAAGTAAAGTCAGAAAACTCTACGTGCTTCGTAGAGATCTATAATCAGTCTAACGTATTTAACCTAAGTGCTTTTCGGATGGTTAAAATTTCATTTCTGAAACATGTAATTAATTGCTACGTTAATGATACATTACCTACTGGTACACTTGTTACAAAAAATTATATTAGGCTGTTACGAAATAAGGGTAACATGTTTTAAATTGAATGAAGGAACAATTTAAACAAAAATTAAAATTGACTTAAAAAAAATAAGAAAGTACCAAAAAGTAAAGAATATTTTTTTTCCTTTTTTAATCCAACACTCTCAATATTTTTCTGCCGGCGCCTCATCATTTGCACTGTGTAAATCTGAAGCCGACATAAAAATACAGAGAGTCGTAGACTAAATAAGGAAAAAAAATATTTTCTACTTCTTGGTGTAGGTATTTATAGTTTTGTAAAGTCGGTTTTAATATTTTTATACTTTACTTTTTACTTATTTAAGTTATATAACTACATTTATTTTAAAAAATATGGGTAGTCCTACAAAAGAGCTGCTCGTAATAGTATCCAATAATGAAGTCAGTTTATGAAAAAGATTTCTTATTTTTGGTGTAACTTCAAAACTGCTGAACCGATTTTGATAATTCTTTCTCCATGACATAGGTTGATTGAAGCTAAACTAAATGCAATAAGTTTTACGGATAAATTAGCGGACAAATCTAATACATACTATCATACATACATACCAGGGCTTGAAACTGTTATTATAAAGACTTCGGTTCTTGAAAGAGTTATTCAGAACCTTTATTCGGAATAATATATAGCTCTATAACCTTTATTTTTTAGGTTCTACAACTTTTATTTTTTAGGTTCTATAACTTTAATTTTTTAGGTTCTATATAAGTTACAAAGCGGTTATAGAACCGATTCTTGTAACGATTGTACAGAATTTTACAGTAAATGAAATCACAACATATTACAACTATAGATTACTCTGTGTAACGGAATTGTTTAAAAATTATTATACATAAGTAAGCAAATATATATGATGTACACATTTGTACATATGTATACAAGTGATCCTTGCATACCGCCGAGTGTATACATATACATATGTACAAATGTGTACATAATATATATTTGCTTACTTATTTATAATAATTTTTCAAATAATTTGGTTACACACAGTAATCTATAGTTGTAACATGTTGTGATTTCATTTACAAATTTCATGTAAAATTCTGTACAGTCGTTACAAGAATCGGTTCTATAACCGCTTTGTAACTTATATAGAATCTAAAAAATAAAAGTTATAGAACCTAAAAAATAAAAGTTTTAGAGCTATATAGGAACTGTAACTTATATTTATATAATCTGATATTTAGGTTCTTTATAACAGTTATTCCGAATAAAGGTTCTTCATAACTCTTTCAGTCAGAACCTTTATATAACAGTTTGAAACAGTTTTTTTCGAAACCTATTCAAGCCCTGATACATACATACATACATACATAAATACATACACATTGAACGTAGAACCTCTTTTTTTTTTGAAGTCGGTTAAAAAACAAGGACGGCACAAAGGAAATGATAAAATTTCAGTTTTCTCGGTTGTTCCGAAATGCTAGATAGGACATTTTAACTAAGGAGGACAGTATGCGTATACAAAACACCTACTTTCGTTTCTCTTATGGTACCCTCCAATTTCATTGAATTTAGATTTACCTGTTCTTACAGTTCATTGGATGGAAATCAGGAACCTGTCAAGTACACCATTTTAACTATAATTGTAAACTTACGATTACCCTGTGATAGTTCAAGTTTTGCATATGTCCATTTACAAATATCCTTGCACAATGCAGTGCAGTAACCTTTATTCAAAACCTTCACATAAGGTAATTAGAGGGAAGGTGCCTAAGGTTTCTTACTAAATTTATAAAAAAATAAACACAACACAATTTATGCATCTTACCCCAATGTGTTGGAAAAGATACCAAGCTCGTTAAGTAAGTCAAATTGTACGCCAATCCACTGTGCAAAAGTCAGAATAAATAGGAAAAATACCTTTTTAAACGATTTTATTCAGCTTCGGTCCTCTGTTTGTTTGTTTGTATGTTTGTATAGTTCAAATCTGGCAACTCAAATTTAACCCACTTCCAACTATCCAATTGTCTTGAAACTTTACAAGCGTGCGTAGTTTGGATGACAATACAATTTTTGATAAAAGATATTTGTAAAATTTTTGCGAAAAATTTTGTATGTTAAAATATGTCAAGTGATCAGGAGTAACTGGCACAAACAAAGAACTCTTAGATACAATTTTGCTAATATCTACTGGATAAACTCTGAGTTATGTTTGCTTGGTATCTTCCCCCTAATTACACTTTGCAAGCTTTTTGTACAATTGACTTATTTCCCTTTGCACAGGCACGGCGAAACGTAAAAGCACCGAATCTTTTTGTCGTTCCCGAAACTCACCCTTCATACTACTGCCGCTACAACTGTCCGTACCTCTCCCTTCTTATCGTTATGCGTCGCGTAAACTGTAATAAAACGGTATTATTATTAGCAACTAACTCTGCGCGCACGGAGGTGAGGAAGACGCGGGGCAGCCTAAGTGCCGTAAGGCCCTCGCGGCTGTGCGCGAGTGCACGCGGGCCCTCGAAGAGGAGGCAAGCTGCGAGAGAAAGCGCGCCGCAGGGGTGCCCTGTGTCCCGCAGCTGCGCTCCGCACGAACGCGAACGAATGCGCGCACTGTGTGTCACGAAATTAATTGGACGCCCGTTAAATCCGAAGGCGTTAACTTTCGCGTATACGTTTCTTTATCACCTTCGTTTATACGTTTTAATAACGCGTCGGCGGATGATATAAGCCCGCTACGCCCGAGGAATTCTTCCCTTCTGACGTTTAATATCTAACGTGGGTTATAGAGGGGGGTTTTATAATTCTTGCCAAGGAGGGGAACCTGTAAACGACCTGGTATAGTGTGTAAGTAGTGAACGAATTGGCCAGTGGAATCGGGCTAGGAAACGTTACCGAATGACTGTTCTACGGTCTGAGTTGAAGTAAGTGGATACGTCTCAAGTGAAATAAAAATAAATGAATAAAATAAAATAAAAAGAACAGTAATGTGAAAATAGCTACGATTTGTAGCCCCTTCAGCCAAGCTCCAGATGAATTCCATCAACTGAGATATCTAGGGTGTCGACTGATTGTCAAAATTCGGAAATGGTACACTGACAAGTTTAATAAATATCCTTGTACAGAAGAACACGTTGCCTTAGCATTAAAAACTAAGAAGACGGAATGGAGATTCCATCGATGAGTCTAAACAGCTGCCGTTTCGTTCTTTAATTACCCACTGAAGACCATGGATCGTAATATTAATACTAATTCCTTAAGCACGGGGCTATTGAGATTCTCGGGCCGGAGCAGTGGACGAAATGAAGAGGGGGAGGAAGGGAAGAGTAGAACCAGGTGCCCATCCGTTTGTTAAGCACCGAGCTGGCCACACAGAGGCAGGGGCCCGGGGGCGCAAAAAGATGCGTGTGGCATCCGCGGTGGCTCATTAACCGAGCTGCCTCTAAATTGGCCCCGCGGCAGCTCCATAGCTACTTCTTAAGCAACCCGTGGAATATTTATGCCCGCCGCGTGGCGAGCCCAGGCCGTCGCATCGGTTTGCTTCGTTTAGCCTATCTCAAACGGAACGATACTCCTCGCACCTTCGATTCTTTTATTGGGCCTTTATCCGTAAGATAATTGGCCGTGGAAAAGCCGACAAAAATAGCTCCGCCTCCCCTCGAAACCTTTCTCAATCGGTGACGCTCCGAAACGAAATATGCTAATTGAGCTAATGGAAAGCACACCGTGTCTCTGCCGCGCATATCCACCAGGTCCGCCAGCGAACGTCACAAATAGCAGTAAGAAAATCAGGAAAATTTCTCGCCTATACCCCGACAATTGCACCAGTGAAACATACAAATATATGACTAAGTCATTGTAACCCCCAGCTGATTCGGCCCAGGGATAATCATAGGTACTCGAGCGACCAACGAAAGTGATATCTAATCCGATCGGATGCCCAGCTACCACGTTGCGGCTCCTCTTGCCCAGGAATTCTCTCGAAGAGACGTCGAAGCCAGAGAAAAACAGGGGGACAGGGGGAGGTGGAGGTGGACAAAGAGAACGAAGGGGCGTACGAGAGTGGTTTACTGCACTTCCAGCAAATCGTAAATATCGCGGGGCCGGCATGCGCGGGATCGGCTAGTCAGAGGCATAAGTTACCATCGCCATCGTCGTAGGTAAACGTATCGGGCACGGCAACGAGATGGCGAGTGACTTTTTCCGCCGTGGCTCGTGTTCCTGATTTACGGACCGGGCAGGTAGGTACACAGAGATACGTGTATACGTACGTACTAGGACGCGGAAGGTGCGCGCACCGGGAT